>NW_021604622.1:26138145-26160269 GCF_004785775.1 Grammomys surdaster
ATGCTGTCATTCTGGGATGTGGTCATTTATTTCTCTGCAGAGGAGTGGGAATTACTGGGTCCTGCTCAGAGGAAACTGTACAGGGATGTGACGTTGGAGAATTACAACAACCTTGCGTTCCTGGGTGAGGAAACCTTCCATGATGAATTCTTGATTGTAAGCAGCAAAGTAGCAACTTCTCCATCCATTAGTGAGGTCCATAGGGCTACATTTAAGGAAAATTTAAATAATTCCTATAGCTTTGAAGTATTTCTTCTTCTGTTCCTACTACCCCCCTTAAATGTATCATTTGTACTAGAATATAAGTGGTACACCTTAAAGAGAAGGTCACACACTTCACTTGTAAAACTCTTGTAACTGAGGGGTGTGAAGCTCAGGACCAGCAATTTCCATGTTCCTCCTCAGCATTCTGATGTGCCCATCAGGAAACACATAAGAACTGGTCCTCTATACTCCTTTATTGTATCTTCTCATTCCTGACACACACAATCCTGGAAGGGATCTATTATTGTCCAGGAGATCACACTAACAGTCTGTCCCCTTTTCCTATAAACAGGTCTTGCTTCCTCTAAACCATACCTAGTCACATTTCTGGAGCAAAGACAAGAGCCTTCAGATGTGAAGAGAGGAGTGGCCATCACTAAGTACTCAGGTGTGTCAGGAGGAGGGTGTCAGAGAACAGAGTGGGAAACACTAAGATCTAACATAAATCCATGGAGACACAATGTTCTGCTATAAATAATCTTATTTAAATAAAATTAATTTTTTTCTTTTTTTTTTTAGGGGGAGGGGGGTTGAGACAGGGTTTCTCTGTGTAGCCCTGGCTGTCCTGGAACTCACTCTGTAGAACAGGCTGGCCTCGAACTCAGAAATACACCTGCCTCTGCCTCCCAAGTGCTGGGATTAAAGGCATGCGCCACCACTTCCTGGCCTTTTCTCCTTCTTTTTTTTTTTCATTTTTATTTTTTTTCGATTTTCCCCCATCTTGGCTCTTCAAGACTCTGTAATCCTAGGTGCTTTCTCTCCCACTGAGTCCAGTCATGGCAGCCCAGCTAGTCGAATATATTCCATATCCAGGCAACAGCTGCTGGGATAGCCTGGTTTCTAGTTGCCCAGGACCCACATAATGATCAAGCTGCACATCTGATACATATGGGTGAGGAGGACTAGGTCTAGCCTGTGTATGTTCTTTGTTTGGTGGTTCAGACTCTGAGAGCTCCAAGGATATAGTTGAGTCTCGTTTTCATCCTGGGAGTTCCTATTTCCTCAGGACCTGCCATATTTCTTCCTATTCTCTTGTAAGAGTCCCCAAACTCCATCCACTGTTTGGTTCTGGGTGTCTGTAGCTGTCTGGGTCAGCTGCTTGATGGAGCTTATTAGAAAACAACATACTCCTGTCACCTTTAAAAGTCTAATTTTCTGTATTTTCTGTCAAAGGAGGACATGATCTAACATTTAGGATGCTTAGCATCCCATTAGCTTGGTTTTTGTCCATTATGAGATTATCCTTTGTTTCCTGTGATACTGAAAGCTCTGTCATTTCTATGTAATCTTTAACTTTGGTGCTTATATTTTTATAAGATATATGTACACACATTTTTAAAAGTGATGAATTTTTTCTCTCCTCGGCTAGCTCCCAAATGAATGAAACAGAGAATGTGAGATTTATTTGATATGCTTTACAACACAGTTACTGGCCCATTAATAATTGATTCTAATCCTATAAGGTAATCTGGCTAGCTCCCAGGCGAAGTCCCCATGATCCTTGCATTTTAGTACTGGTCTGGCTCTTTGAGCCTCACATGTTGCCATGATGTCTCTCTGGACCCCTTCCTTATCTTATAACAAATACCGCCTCCAACCCCCGCCTCCTTCTACATCTTGCGCTCTTTCTCCCTCTCCCCTTTCTCTCTCTCTTTGCTTTTTCCTTTTTTTTCTTTCTTTCTTCTTCCTCTTCCCTTTCCCCTGCCACTGCCTCACCTGCCCCTGCCTCCCCCGCCCCTGCCCCTGCTCATTCTACTTCTTCCTCCCTGGAATGGCAGAAGTCCAGTATATACTCTCTTCAGTCCAGCCATTGGCTGATGAGATTTTATCGAGAAGTTAGACCATACATGAGGAACAATGTTTATCCAAACTCAGGAAGGGAGAATCTTAGATTAAGCAATGCAATGCCATGTCTGGATGGTACAAACATATAAGGCAGAGAAATCAACATTAGAGTAATACATGGATAATATTTATACAATGTACAAAACCATTATGCCTGAAGATAAGCATAAAACTTTTTGTTTAGAATCCTTATTTAATGTTATGAAGGAAAGTCTTCCTAAGTCACCTAACTTTCATGTTTTCCAAAACTAAAATTAGAATATATATATATATATATATATATATATATATATATATATATATATAAAATCTATTCAGGTGTTTTCCAAGTTAAACTACTTCATACTTTGTTTTTAACTAATTGTAAATATTCTGTATTTGTTTAAGGGGCTGAATTTTATTGTATAATGCCATTATGGGTTTTCTCAGTTGATATTATCCTTTCCTTATATGATTGATTTTCATTATTCCTTTGTTTCCCTGTTCTATATTGTCATCGTCTTCTTACTTCAGTGCAAGTCCACATGATTTTCCCCTATTCTGTGCTTTAAATTAGACTTTATTGAATACAGTCATAGAGATCTGAATGTACTTTATCATTTATATAGACAAAGGCAAGTATGAGTACATTTTAAAAAGAAAAACAGTGTAAATATACAGAATTTTTCTCCATTTCATTCAATTCTCAACCCTTACTCACCAGGAGGAAAATGTTATACCAGCAAAGAATGTGCAAAAATTTTTGAGTGGGAAAAACTATTTCAAAATCACTACAGATATCATTTAAGAGTGAACGCCTACAAGTGTGAAGTATGTGGCAAGTCCTTCCATTTTCCATCACGTCTTGCTAAACACAACAGAATTCATAAAGGAGAAAAACCCTACAAGTGTGATGTCTGTGGCAATGCCTTCAATTATTCTTCAAGCCTTTCCAAGCATATGAAAATTCATACAGGAGACAAACCATACAAGTGTGAAGTGTGTGGAAAGTCCTTCCATTTTCCATCATTACTTTTGATACACAATAGAGTTCATACAGGAGAGAAACCCTACAAGTGTGAAGTATGTGGCAAGGCCTTCCATACTCCTTCTTTATGTTCTAGACACAAGAAAATTCATACAAGAGAGAAACTCTACAAGGGTGGCAAGGCCTTTGATTTTCCTTCAAAACTTTCCATCCATAAGAAAATTCATACAGTAGAGAAATCCTATAAATGTGAAGTATGTGGCAAGGCCTTCTATTACCCATCAAGACTTTCCAATCATAAGAAAATTCATACAGGAGAGAAACCATACCAATGTGAAGAATGTGGGAAGGCCTTCTGTTTTTCATCATCACTATCTAAACACAGGAGAATTCACACAGGAGAGAAACCATACACATGTAAAGACTGTGGGAAGGCCTTCCGCACTCTCTCATCACTTTCTAAACACAAGAAAATTCATACTGGAGAAAAACCCTACAAGTGTGAAGTATGTGGCAAGGCCTTCCATTATCCATCCTTACTTTCTAAACACAAGACAATCCATACAGGACAGGAACCCTACAAGTGTGAAGTATGTGACAAGGTCTTCAATTATCCATCAAAGCTTTACAAACATAAGAGCATTCACGCAGGAGTGAAACCCTAAAATTGTGATCTATCAGTGAATTCCTTTAGAACTTTCTGGATTTTTTCTACTCATTTGATAACTAACTCTGGGGAGAAACCATAAAAAAGGGAGGAATGTGGCAGACCTTCCTCTACAAAGTCATACCTATATTTACACAGATGAACTCAAAATGTAGAGCATATTTACAAATGAAAAGAATATGTCAAAATAATCATCATATACTTCATTCTGGAGAGAAACCTTACAAATTTAAAAAATGTGGCAAATACTTTTGAAGTCTTATAGCATGGTCAGAACACAGAATAATTTCTATTGGACTTTGTCACCACACATGTGAAGAATGTGGCAAACACTATTATTTCCAGTCTTCTGGTCGTATGCAACATCAAAGAATTCATCTATGAGAGAAAGAAGACATGTTTGAAGAATGTATTAAAGTCTTTTGGACACACGGAAAACTTGGGAAAAAACTCATAATTCATACTAGACTGAAATGCCATGAGTGTGAAAAATATTGCAAACCATTTAATAAGCCTTCTTATATGTTTCAAAACAAGATTGTTCAAAGCGGAAATAGTACAAATGTTAAAATGTTCATAAAATCTTAACACTTCTTCAGACCCTAAAAGCTATCAACAGCTTCCTGACCAGCTGCTTTAAACTTCTGCTGTTTCAACATTCTCTCCACATCTTGTGGTTGGAATAACAATTGCCTTGAGTGCTCTGGAAAAGAATTAATAAGTGTGGCATCACTGGAGTAAGTGTGTCACTGGGGGTCGTATTTGAGGTTTCAAAAACACAGACCCGGTGTCTCCCTCTTCATTACAGACTATGGGTCAATATGTACAATTTTCAGCTACTTCTCCAGCACCATGTCTGTCTGCATTCCACCATGCTTCTTAGCTAGTTACCCACAATACTAATGGACAAACCTCTGAAACTGTAAACAAGCTCCACTTAAATGTTCTCTTCTATAGGAGTTGTCCTTGTTTGGTGTCTCTTTGTAGCAATAGAACACTGAGTAAGGACCCATGGTAGATGATGACTTTGAGCTGTGGCCCAAATTAAACTCTTTAAGTGTACATGTTTTAACACTGCGATGATAAAGAACACTTACTAAATCTTCATGCCAAATGCAGGTTTCAGTCTGACATTTTATTCATATGAATCATATACTTTCTCCCTTCTCCAATATTGCCCTCCCTTTTGTCCCCTTCTCCAAAAAGTGTTTCCTCTCCTCTTTACTGACATTACACACACACACACACACACACACACACAATTATTCCATGTATTTTTAAAGACTAACACATATTTCCCGGGGTGTACTGCACTCAGCCCACCCTGCTCCCCATGCTTGCTTCCCTTTTTTTGTATTTGAATTTGCTCTGGGAAGTGGGGCACACTACCAGTCCCCACCAGAGACCCTTGATTCCACAGATAAAGGACACACATACACACACACACAGTTTGTTACTTTTACAAGTCTCCTTTTAGGCACAATTGCTAGGTACAGATATCTCTCACCTGGAAAAGCATGTCCTTACCAATTTCTTTTTTTTTTTTTTTTTTTTCCCCCGGTTTTTCGAGACAGGGTTTCTCTGTGTAGCACTGGCTGTCCTGGAACTCACTCGGTAGACCAGGCTGGCCTCGAACTCAGAAATCCACCTGTCTCTGCCTCCCAAGTGCTGGGATTAAAGGCGTGCGCCACCACCGCCCGGCCCTTACCAATTTCTTATCTCCATTTCTCCACTCTTCAGTAGCTAGTCCCTCCTAGCCCCTGCCAAACATTTTTGGCCACCTGGCCTGTAGCAGAGGCAACAGGCCTCAGCTCCCCACCCAACCCCTGAGATCTCACATGGTTGTAGCATTCTTTGTCCCGTTAAAGTATGGCAGAAAAGACTACTCTCCTTCTTGACATTTGACTTTTCCTCCCATGACATGAAGGCCCTGCTAGTACATTCTGCCCAGCAATTGGCCCTCAGCCTTCTTTACTGACAAATCAAGAACCAATTGGGGAACAGGACTTTAACATCAGAACCTCCCCTTATACATATCTACATGAACAAACACAGATGTAGTATCAGTATAACCTTTTGTAGTATGAATGTTTTTCTTTTGCAAAATGTAGATACCACACATGTGATTTCTCTGTATATTTGTTTTTGATATTAATCACTTCCTTGCATTTTCAACGTTAAATTACACAGACATTAGCTTATATTTAAAATGCTTTGGCTACCTGAAAAGTTGGGCACTCCCAATCTTTCCCCTGTTACCCCAGTTCCAATCCTTTTACCCCAGTTCCAATCAGGGAAGTGGCCAGTGGCCACTTACCTGAAATCTCACATGGCTGGTTGGCTGTATCTCCTGCTGCTTCTGTGTCCCATGCTTCTTCCCTAAGTCCTGGCAATCCTCTGCCTTCTCCCCCATGCATCCTAGCCTGCACAACTCTTAAAGTCCCTTGCTCAATCAAAGACCAAACGGGGACAAGGACCTTTAGCATTTGGACACAAAGATAAATCATTGAATCAAAGCATTAGAACCAATCTCTAATATGGCAGCACCATGGACTGACCACCAAAACTTAAGTACAAATGAAGTCAGCCAGAGCATAAAGGGCTACAGAGCACAGAGTTAGAGCACTGAACCAAGTTCTTTGGAGGATCCCGGATTGTGGATTCCAGATGTTGGAGACTTTGAACTTTGATTTTAAATGTTGTTGAGACTGTGATAGACTATGGGGACTTTTGAAGTTCAATTAACTGAATTCTGCATTATGTTATGGATATTTAAGCCTATGGGGCGCAGGGACTAGAATGTGATAGTCTGTGAAGGTTTTTCCCACATAAACTTATGTGTTTGAATGCTTGGCCCATACAGAGTTTCACTAGTAAGAAGTACAGCCTTATTGGAGTCGGTGTGGAATTTTAAGGAAGTGTGTCACTGTGGAGGCAGGCTTCTAGGTCGTATATGTAAGCTCAAGTCCCACCCCATCTCCCCAAGTGGGAGACAGGTTCCTTCTGGCTGCCTTTGGATCAAGATGTAGCACTCTCAGCTCCTTCTAAAGCACCATATTTACACGCACGCTGCCATGCTTCCCACCATGATGATAATGGACTAAACAGCTGGAAACGTCAAGCCAGTCAAAATGAAATGTTTTCCTTCATAAGATTTGCCTTGATCATGGTGTCTCTTCACAGAATAAAACCCTAATGAAAACATACAGGTTTGCAAAAGCCCCTTGTCTCCTTACAGGTATATCTTCCCTTCTCCAGCATCTGAACACTTCCTGAGTGCAATTTACAATTTACCAGACAGATTGCCAAACTGAGAGTGCACGTGTATTTGCTGACTTGATGGAAGGTATCACTATCTGGTTAGTGGGAACTGTGACTAAGAAGGACCTTTATCGGATTAGCCTTTAGACAAGTCAGTGAAGGAGAACAAAGTTTAGTGATTATTTGTGGAGGCCTCAGACCAGTGTTGGGTTTTACATTACTAGGAAAGTGAACCTTGCTTGTTTAGCGAGGAAACTTAGATAGCCCCCGATGAGCTGGAGGAAGGGGTAGAGCCTGAAACAGGTCTGAGTGCTTTATCAGAACAAGAAAGAAGCCAAAGATTCTTGAAGTGAAAGGAATATGTTTTTGTTTTCCCAAGGACATCATTTCCAAGATGCTTTTATTGTAAAAGAAAACTAACCCTGATTACAACAGAATGTGTCTCTTATTTATTGACATCTGTTATCCAACAAATCTGAGATGGCTGTTTTGATTTTGAAGCTGAATCATAGTTTTTTTTCCCTTTGCTTTTTTTTTTTTTTGAGCTAGGGTGCTCTCAGAATCCCGTCTGCATGAACATTCATGTTTGTGTTTTCTAGAGAGTAACCCCAGGGATGCCTCCATGCAAAGCACATGAAGATGAGTTTATTTGTTTTGTTTTGTTTTGTTTTGTTTCGTTTTGTTTTGTTTTGTTGAGACAGGGGTTCTCTGTATAGCCCTGGCTGTCCTGGAACTCACTCTGTAGACCAGGCTAGCCTTGAACTCAGAAATCCACCTGCCTCTGCCTCCCAAGTGCTGGGATTAAAGGCGTGCGCCACCTCTGCCCGGCTGAAGATGAGTTTAAAACAAGATAAAAGTAACCACAACAGAGGTGTGAGGATAGATATAAGACACATGCTCAGGAAAGTAAGGAGAAAACTTTCCCATATACACCAATAAATGGTACAATCATTACTTTTGTGGGGAGGAATAAGGGAAGTATATGGATGTATTATCAAGTCATATTGTGAAGTTCAGTGATCCACTCTTTATAAAGTTACCGTTTGCTATATAATCTGCTCACCCAGCTCAGTTATGTCTTCCTAGAAGGAATGGAACTCTCCACACATCCCATTTGAGGGATGCAGTAATGATGGGATCTGTAATGTATCTGGGGAATTGGTGCAGACTCAGCATGGTAGACATAGGGGCTTCTGAGAACTGCACTAGAAAGGGCTCTATTTCAGTGGACTTTTGCTTATCACTGGTGAAAGGATCTATCTTTTAAAGTGGCAACTGGCAGGTGTTTAATCATTTGTGATATATTTAAACATCGGAAAAACAATATTCCTTTCAAATATCATTCTTTTTTTCTAAACGTAAAGCCTTGGTTTTACTTCTTCTTCTTGTGATTGTTCTTGTTCCAGACAGGGCTTCTCTGTGTTGCACTGACACTCTTGAAATTCGCTCTGTAAACTATTGTCCTTCAACTGAGAGTTCCAGCTCTCTCTGACTCCTGTCCAGTGGAAATGAGTGGATGTACCACCATGAGCAGTGTAAATTTTTAACTGTACATTTTATTTTACTTTACTAAAAATTTGTGTGTGTATGTGTGTGTGTGTGTGAGAGAGAGAGAGAGTGTGTGTGTGCCTATCTTTTCTACAACAGATGCCCAATGGTGTCAGTAGAAGGTATCTGATCTCTAGAACTGCTGCTCTATGTGCTTCAGAGCCACCACGTGCCTGTAGAAGACAGACTCATCTTCTCTAAGACGTTAATTACTCTCAGCTACCGAACAGTCTCTTTAGCCTGTAAGCATAGACTTTAAAGTGATGGTGCCAAACATGGCACATACCAGAGATTATTTCAAAGAGAGAAATGGATGTCAGGAAGTGCATGCTGACAGGAGCCTGACATAGCTGTCTCCTTAGAGGTCTGCCAGAGTCTGACATATTCAGAGACAGATGCTCACAGCTAACCATTGAACTGATCATGGGGTTCCCAATGGAGGAGTCAGAGTCAAGACTGAGGGAGTTGAACGGGTTTGCGACCCCATGAGGAGAGCAATAATACCGACCAACCAGAGCTCCCAGGGTCTAAACCACCAGCCTGGGAGCACTTAGGGAGGGAGTCATGGCTCAAGCTGTATATGTAGGGAAGGATGGTCCTGTCAGGTATAGGTGGGAGAGGAGATCCTTGGTCCCCCATGAAGGCTGGAAGCCGTGTGTGGGGGAATTTGAGGGAGGAGAAGTGGGAGTGGGGAGGTAGGTGGAGATATATCCTTATAGAAGCAGGAGGAGGGGGGGATTGGATAGGGGGTTCCTGGGTGGGAGGTGGGGAAAATGGGGTAAGGGGAGAATATCGGAAATGTAAATAAAATATCCAATAAAAAAAATCCTTAATATCTAATAAAAAAAGAGAGAAGTTAAATGGTCAAGATATTAAAAAAATGATAGTAGGTAATGAACTTAAAACTGTAAACATGGCCTAAACAAATATATATTAGGCCTGAGAATCTGACTCCAGTTAGACTTTTCCATAAGTATGCCTAGGCCCCTAATATTCTGCTGAATGAGGCTCCTCCTTGAACCAGTATGTTCAGGTTGTACATAGTATCCGTACAACACCACGGTAGCTCCGCCCACCTACTGAATTACCCAGGCACAACACGAAGAAATGGAGACTGCAACAGAGTTATGAAGGATTAGCACATCTCATGAGAGTGAGTACACTGTTAGGTAGATGTGCACTTAGCAGACACAAACACATGTACACTCATACAAGTAGTACAACCAATGTAAGCTTATTCCTGACTGGCTTACAAATAAACACAACTCAGATAGGGTTATTTCATTTCGCTTTGGCAATTACTGGGGGGCAACCCCTAATCTACTCTTCTAATTGCAGTTCAGGCTGCCTTCCTGGTGGTGTACCCCAGATACTTGCTGCTTCTCCTAGCTACATGTTCATGGTCCATCTTCCCTATGGCATGTTTGTTCTCTTTCCCCATTCCTCATCCTTCTCCTGGTCTCTCTTCCTACTCTGTCTTCTCCACCACCTCCACCATTTGGTAACTCAAAACCAACCCACCTCTAATCCCTCCAGTAAGTGGCTATATCCAATGTGATTTATCCAATAGTTTTAAATGAAGGAAGAAGGTTTACACAACAAAACTTTGTAAATGTGAGAAGTTAGTAGGTGTAGACCTTGAGGTAGAGCATTTAACATTACCATACATAGCAACACACCAAACCTCAACATATACACATTGGAAAACTAGCCATTCTCAGAAATTCTGTCCTTGTGGTTGCTAACAATGCCCTTGCCTGCAGCATTAAGGAGGAGGACAGACAAGTCATGACCTCATTCTAAACAGACATGCTACTCAAGTGTCCAGGTGACTGTACAGCTGTTGACTCTAGTTTCTCTAAGGGGAAGAACCTGTTCTGCATCCATAGGTAAACGCACTCCCTGGAGAAGAAGAATTCAATAGGGATTTTTCACAGTCTTTGCTCTGAAACAGCTGACTTTTGAATCATTATGCATCAGGCAAGTATGAAGTCTTTTCTGTAATGGGGTTTGTAACTTTGACTCAACCATGAACTTTTCCCAAGAAAAGTTGAGAATTCTCAATACTTCATGGTTCCAGTGTAACTTCTTTAATACACTGACCACATTTGACTGTACTATGAACATATTTCTGATACCTTTGTATTATTCAACAAGGAATCATCTCGGTGTTCTGGTTAGGAGTAATGTCAGAAGTTCAAGGCAGATAACACTGACGTTCAAATATTGTCAAATATGAATGATGACAGGATCAGCAGAGAGTCAGGAAATTTAATAAGGAACATCAAACCTAACACAGACAGAAATCCTATAGTGCACAACTGATCACGACTCAGGACAAACACCATTGTGTTCCCAGGAGCATTGCCCCTCCTTTAGGGAGACACAAAGGAGGAAAACCTGTGGTCAGAGAACACCTGTGGTTACTGGCTTGGATTTCTAAGTCTTGTGTCTTGAGCACCCGAGATGCTTCATGACAGGCAGAGTCACCAAGGATGGTTTCAAGAGCATCTTAAACTAGCTTTTGCTTCCATATTTTTAAGTAAAGCAAGTTATGAAAGCATGAATTTTCCATGCAGTAATAAGATGCTTTAAAATCTACGGCGTTCTAGCAAAAATAACTCGGAAACCTGGTAAACATCACTGTGAAAGGGTTGACTCACAGGCTAACACCGCGTGCTGAGACAACAGAAGTTTAAATGAGTCCAAACGCCACTGCCTGCCCATCTGCAGAAGAGTGTCCCTTCCCAAATTCACCTACACGCAGTTGGTCAGGAACCCAGGCGGTGAACCAACTGATTCTTTGTGATCCTGGAAGTTCCTCGCACTGATTTGTGGGAAATGTAGTCCTTACAACTGCGGCGTCCTCCGAAGGCTGGCCAATGAACTCAAACTTCCGCATTTGATTTTCAGATTTAACTTCTCCCCAAGTTATGTGGCTGTCCCGTTGAGCGCCGCGTTTGGATCTCTGACATGGAGGTTGGTGCAGGGAACAGCGCAATCTTGCAGATTTGAGGGACTATGCAGGGCGCGGGAAGGAGCTTACTTGGGCTTGCTGTGAGACAGGGAAAGCTGCTGACCTGGACGTGCTGTGCTGACCTAGGCTGGGGAAGAAGGTTGGAAACAACAGTATGGCCAGGACAGGCTGGGTCTGCTGCCTGCCTGTGTCTGAGATGCTGAAGGGAGATCACTCATCTTTACTGGGGAAATGTGCTCTCCCTAGCTGACCTGTTCTCATGTGGCTGTAGTCAGAGTCTCAGGTCTTAGAGAACACGTGGACGTCTAGCGTCCCCTATACTTTATGTCCAGTCTAGTACTGAGTTTGAGTCACAAATCCTCCTAAAGTTCCTAGTTTCCAGGAACAGAGTCCTGTTGGGGTGATTGTTGTGTGAGGTGTTAGTTCCTTCTCCTTTGGAATGAATTGTTAGATTTATGGTTGCCTAGGTTTCAATAAGAATTCTGATGTACAATCCTGCCACCTGAATCATCACAATACATGGCGATATAGCCACAGAATAGTCTTGTAACTGGTATGAACCGGTCTTTGCACAATCCAAATTGTTATGGAATTTGCCCCTGCTTAAATATCACTAGACCATAATACCTGAGCAATCCTTAGTATGTGTTCTGTCCAAAATTTGGATTTCTTTTTAGATATGATAGATGGCTTGGTGCCAGGAGAGAAATTGAACTCATGATCTCTGGGAGGGGCTGGGATGTCTCTGAAAGGGAAGGGAGATGGTCCTCCTCTGGTCACATTATTGTCTTCTGTCCATAGTATCAGCAATGTCTAAATTCCCTTAAATGTACTCTGTCCCCATGTCTGGCATTCAGCTTTACTGTTGTCTCTGAATATTTCTAGAAAGATTTCCCCATGTTTTCATGAGGTTATATGAAAAATTTGGAAAGCTCTGGCACATTTGCCATTTGCCGTCTTCTTTTTTTAACATAGGTTCCTGCCATGCAAAGTTCAGTTCTCCTCTTAAAGGGTTAAGAGAGAGTTTAGTCCGGAGCCTTTTGAGTGTCATTATCTGAGAATACAGATTTAGTTTAATCCAACATCTGTGCTTCTACAGAAAGCCGTTTCATGGTTTTAGAGAACAGAGAATGTCATTAACCAAGGAAAGTTAAAATACTTTACTGTGTGTCTCATAGAGATATCGGAGCTATTCTAGTCACCTAAGGTACCATCGGATGAGATTTTAGCTTTTGGACTGGTAGAATCTCAGGTTCTGCCAAGTCAGTGGGTTCTGAGAGGTTTTTATCTATTGTCACAAGCTGTGTGGTCCACTACAGACTGAAGCAAGGACTGACTGTCCTGCAGGAAAAACCAGCCCAAGGTTAGTCAGCTGCCCCTGAACCTGCAAAATTCCAGGCTCTGCCCCTCAATGACCTTCCACATGGGCCATCAGTCTCTTGACACACAGACTCCTTCCAAGAGTTTTGCATTCACAGTCAGACTCGCAGTTTTGTGTGTTTATGTGTTAAGGATTTCTCCTCCACAGCCCCTCCCCCATCTCAGGTGAGCTTGTTTATATTGTCAGTTCAGTCAAACCAAGTGTTAGTGAGGCAGAGCCTGGCTCATGGCATTCAAATCTACTCTCAGGGAACTTGGGCTTCAGACCACCTTGTTCAGTTTACTGGAATTCTCAATGAGTTTGAAACTATATCTAGAATAATAGACATTTCTAAGTTAATGTTGCTAATCTGTAGAAAAAATATAACAATATATAAAGTTGGAATCCCATGGTACCCTGTACACCAAACCAAGTTCCTTACAATGTAGAGAGGCTACAGCAGTGTGTTCATATATAAATTACAGGCAGCAAATATTCATGTGTATTTTAGCCAGCTCTATGACAGAAAAGTGAGCTTAAGCCTATTCTATGACTCAATTCTGTCAGCTCTGCTTTGGAGATAGTCAGGAATCCTTGGGTTCAAAACCATCCTCTCCTTCATAGCCAACTCAGTGTGAGCCTACTCTACTTGAGAACGGTGGTTTAAAAAGATTCTTAAAATGTGTATTTTTTCCATGTGGTAATTACTTCTGGTATTCTCAGTTCTGAGCACTGGTGACCTGACTGAAATCTATCCAGTTGACATCTTGTAATTATGAAAACTTACAAATGTGCTTTAAGAAATTCTATTGACTATATTTGAAGTCTTAAATCCAAATTTTCACTAGCATCCTTCTATTACTGATTAGTGTTGGGGATTAGAAACTTGATTCCATCTACTCTGTGGGGAAGGATCCCTCTCTGCCTGGCTTGACTGTTCCTCTGTGTTTGCAGGGAATGTTAGTTATGTTTGCATATTCTTCTCTTTCATTTTCTGACATCACCTCATGGTGATTTCTTCTGATTTCACATGAATTTTTGAGAACAGCACTGCGGCTCTACAGATAGAAGATGAGAACTTCATCTGCCACTGTCCTTCACATCCAGTGATGAAATCACCACCATCCAGACAATGGAGTAAACTGTCCAGGCGGGATTCCTTCCTCTTCCTCAGGGAGGACTCCAGTCTCCTATGCTGTGCACTCCTGCCCTTTTCCTCACAGGCTCTTTTCATTTCATCCTAATGTTACTGTGAGTGACGGTGTGAATGAAGGACTCCCTGATCTTAACAGGCTTAACACTGTCTGCCTTTTGTGGAGCCCGTATCCTCTCCTTGTCCTACAATTCTTCCACCAACTCTTACATAAGATTCCCAAGCTCGTTCTACTTGTTGGCTGTAGGTTGCTGCATCTCTTTCAGTCAGATGCTGAGTTGATCCTCTCAGAGGACATTTAATGGAAGGTCCTGTCTGCAACAGTCACACACAATTGGTTGTTTCAAATATCCGCAATTTGTGTAAGCAGGTCCCGAGAAAGGGTTTGACTAATCTCACGAGAACAGTCCCTGGTCTCTGTGGTCTTGGGACCCGGGGCAGATGCTTGTCTGAGCCAACAGACCATCTGGCAGAATTTAAATCACAAGTCCTTGGGACCTTGGCTTTTCCAAAGGAGGCTAAGTCAAACATCACAGGAACAGATGGGTGACTCATTATTCAGTGTTCTCAAGGAATTTATCCTTGAGCATTCTCCCTATCTTTCACAGCAGGCCGATTCTCGGAACACTGAATTGACCTTTGTTTCTCCAGCTCTGCATCTGTTATGATGGCCTTGGGCTAGCAACTTTGCTGACCTACATTCTTAACTACTTGTGTTTGTGAATCAAGGCTTTCTGCTATATTGATTTTAAACTAACTTAAAGTTTCTTCTTCAGTATGAGGCATTGGTTCTTGCCTGTGGAAAGGGTATCAAGTTAGGTTAATCAAGCGTTGGCCATTCCTTCTGTCTCTGCTTCATCCTTCCTCTGCACTTCTTGCAGTAGGATAAATTTTGTATCAAAGGTTTTGTCCTTTGATCAGTGTCCTTACCTCTCCAATGGGGTCCTACCTGACTACAGGAGGAAGCCACTTTAGGCCCCATATTCCCCACTGCTAGGAACTCAGCTAGAGTAACCCTCATAGACTCCTTGAAGCCTTTTACATCTCTTCCCAGAGACCCCCCTTCCCCAGCCCACCATAGAATTCCATTCACTCTACTGGCCCTCTCTCCCAGACTCTCACTACACCCTATCCCCATCACCCATTCCCCTTCCTATCCCCTTCCCCACCCACCTCCTTAACCTGTACTTCATGGCTAATATTCACTTATAAGTGAGTACATACTATGCATGTCATTTAGGGTCTGGGTTACCTCACTCAGGTTGATGTTTTCTAGTTCCATCCATTTGCTTGCAAATTTCCTGATGTCCTTGTTTTTAATAGCCGCATAGTATTCCATTCATCTGTTTTGGTATATCTGGATTGTTTACAGTTTCTGACTATTGTGAATTAATCTGTTATGAATGTAGTTGAGCAAGTGTCCTTGTGGTATGGTGGAAGATCTTTTGGGTATATGCCCAGGAATAGTACAGCTGGGTCTTGAGGTAGAACTATTCCCAATTATCTGAGAAAGTGCCAAACTGATTTCTACAGTGGTTGTACAAGTTGGCAGTCCCACCAGCAATGGAGGAGTGTTCTCCTTGACCCACATCCTTGCCAGCATGTGCAGTTACTTGAATTTATGATCTTAAGCCATTCAGTTGGGTGAAAGGTAGAATCTTACAGTCACTTTGATTTGTGTTTCCCTAATGACTAAAGATGTTGGCCCCTTTAAAAGTGTTACCTAGTCACTAGAAATTCCTCTGTTGATAATTCTCTGTATAGTTCTATACCCCATTTTTTAACTGGGTATTCTGTTTGTTGGTGTCTACGTTTCTCAGTTCCTTACATATTTTGGATATCAGCCCTCAGTGGAATGTTATGTTGTTGAAGCCAAGAATCACAAATGTTCCACCTCTGTCTGCCCTGCCAAGCTATGTGCTGCTGTCATCTTTGTTTACCAATCAGAACAAACTGGAGTCTGGGTCCTTCAGTGTCTCATATGCAGACACTGTGTAAGCTGTTTGGGGACCAAAATTATCATTAGAATACAAGGAGCATTAGGCCCAACCCACTTCATCTATGCCACTGCCTGGTCTGTTCACCTTGTCTAACCTTTCCTGTGTGTTTCCTTCCCACAGACTGTTTTCTTCATTTATCTCATCTACTTAGCTTATGTTATCTAGATCACCTACTTTATTTGTAAATACTTGTATGCTACCTTCTGCCAGTTTATTCTACTGTATGTTTTTTTTTTTTTAGGTTTTCTTTTAGGATTATTGGGCTAGAGTTTAGATCACTGCTGCTAGAGTCCTGTTCAGTGTTTCCCTTTATTGAATTCTGGTTTCAAATCCTGGAACGTTTTGTCATTTCCATCATTCTAAAGTTTTCGGTTTCTGAAACATCATAGAAGCATTTATTCTCCTTATGATCATTGTATTTAATGGCACTGAGATGCTTCTTCATGCCTTTTTGAAATGTGTTGTTGTCTTTGATGAAGCTTATGATTGTCTTTTAAAGTCTGTGTCCTAGTGCTCATCTAAACAACATGTAATGGCAAGTGTCTCTATCTTGTGTGATGGTGGGTACAAGCCAGCATGATCTTTTCTATTGCTTATTTTGATATGCAATCTGACCATGTAGTTTTCAGGAGAAAGTGCAGGCATAACAAGAGGTGACCTTGCCTACAGTAAACTTAAATGTTATGTTTGTTTTGTGTGTTTGACTTCATAGCAGCTTCCTTTATTCTTTTCAGTTATAAAAGAGCACTATATTCTTTTAACCCAAATACGTTATTTTTCTTTATATTCCTCTTTTCTCTGGTTTTGGGGTCATCTTAATGGGGTTGGATTTGAATTTCTTTCATTTGAATGAACTTTAATTAAATCATAAAAGTAAAATAATCAGGGAACTGTAGTACACACGATTAATTTGGGACACTATTAAATGGCATTAAAGGATGCAGTATGGTCATTTTTGACCATATAGACGATGTTGGATTTGGTAGCACAGTCCAAGGAGAAGAAGAGCAGGAAAGAGTCTGGGAACAACAGATGAGACTGTGCATTAGTACACACAGAGATGGGCACCGACTCTCCTTGAAGTATGGGATGGGGATTGTGTGAGGAGAGAACCCTGGGTTGTACCTTTTAGAGCTGGAGGGTATTGGGAATGAGGAAGTGGATGCTGCTCTAGGAGCCCTTGCAGGTCTGCAGTCTCCCCTTCCTGGTGTTGTCTGCTTAGGTAGGACAGATTATCTTGAGAGACAGGAGGTCCCCAAAAACATCCCTCCCTGGGTTGTAGCAGACAAGGAAGGGTAAGGAAGGTCAGCTGTATTATTCACATAGGAATCCTGTGTTTAAAGGCAAGAAATCTAACCAAGTCAGTCACACATTGATTGTAAAGGATTGTGAATCAAGTGAGAGATGCAATTTCTATCCCCTTGGTCAGTAATCTGATGAAAAGGAAACCTGGAGGAATATTGATCAATAGTTATTCTTCTTCATTTAGATAAGGTGAAGGAATCTTAGTGTACTGATGCTGCCCCGATTCCAAGGGATTGAAGATCTCTAAGGGCAAACTGTGGAATGGGTGGATCAGGGAAGGAAAATAAAGAAAAAAGCTTAAGGAAGACAAAAGTAATAGCTGGGAACAGCATGTCTTGTATAAACAGTTGACACAAAGTCAAGCAAGTTATAAAGTCCAGCATGCAGTATTGTATTGGTAGATGAAAAAATGACCAAGTTTACCAGAGAACTAAATCATTCAGTGTAGGCAATAAGAGCACAGGATACTTCAGAAACTGCTGCCTTAGGGAAGATAACTCCAGTCGCAGAAGAAGTGTGGAATCCCCTATAGCTGCAACAATGACTTCTTCATGGCACTGTATCCTCTGTCAGAGATGCCTGGCCAAGTCCCCTACTGGATGAAGACATCCAGTTCCCATTGTCCTTTCATGGGGCCTCTGAGACAGTGTTGGTTTAGTATAAGCCCCCACAGTGATTGAACTTACTGCTAAATTTTCTAATTATAATGTGGTTAGTATAATTTCATTCCATTTGTTGTTCTTCCCATTGGGTGCTCAAACTCCTGACTCTTTGTGCAGTATCATTTGGATCTCTCTGTGTATGCTCAGGATCCAGCCCTTCCCAAACATATCGTATAGTATAAGTGGATCTTCATTGTATTTGTCATTTGTGATTGTGCATATTTGGGTTGAGAAGTACCTTCACCCTCACCACGGCTCTCTACTGTGAAGAACGTACACAGTGTGTGCTGAATTATAATACAATGAGGGGACACTAAGGCTCCTTTTTTCCCCAAGATTTAACTATTTTTTATTGTACTAGCTAGAGTATTATGCACTTGAACTCTCCTCATGTGAGTGTAGGAAATGTTAATTTAGGAAATACTCTATAAGATCAGGCTGTGTGAGAGCCTGTAGAGCAATTTCCTAGTGACTGATGGACCATGGCACATACTGATATGCAAAGTGGAACTCTGAGACAGTAGCCCTGCATTCTATAAAGAAGCAGGCTGAGCAAGCCATGGATAGGAAGCCTATGAACAGAACCCCTCCGTTATCTCTAATCATCTCCTGTCTCCAGGCCCCTGTCCTGTTTAAATCCCTGTCATGACCTCCTTCAGTAATGAACTGTGCTGTGGAAGTGTAAGCCCAGTAAACCCTTTCCTCGCCAAGCTGATTTTTGGTCATGGACTTTCATGGCAGAAATAGAAGCTCTAACTAAGACATATTTGTATTTTGTTACCATTTATGTCCAA
The DNA here is from genome assembly GCF_004785775.1 of Grammomys surdaster. NCBI lineage: Eukaryota > Metazoa > Chordata > Mammalia > Rodentia > Muridae > Grammomys > Grammomys surdaster. The sequence goes on from NW_021604622.1 coordinate 26,156,949, forward strand.
GAGATTATCTGTTCCTCTCTAAATGGAGTTATGGGCAGTTGTGAGTGGCTATGTAGCATCTAGGAACAAAACCCTGTGTCCTGTGGGGTAGCCAGTCAGTGCTCTTAATTACTGAACTATCTGTCTAGCTTTAACACACTGTTTTTAGTTGCCCTCGTTCTCCATTTTATGGTTCCTAAAAGCATTATACCATAGGAGTTTCTAGGACCTTCTGTGATCCACTTCACTTAGAGATGAGTACTGCATTGCAAACAGTACCACATCGGGAGTGTTTGGGGATTCTTCCTTACCTATATCAGAAGTGTTTCCAGCTCTCCTCTCACTTAGGGTCACCTTTAGATTTATATGCAGGAGCACATGATGCCTCTTTGTATTTGTTATTACTGATGGTTTTATTTAGCATAATGTGTAAGTTAATTGTGGTTATGTCTATCCTAGTATAGTTTCCAAATGAATAATACTCAGACTATGGTTCATTTATTTGGCATTTGCTCAATTACTGGGGGGTTTCTCCTAATCTATTTTTCTAAAGCTAGACTGGCTACTTCCCCATCGATGCTTTCCAAATTCTTGCTAGTTTTGTCTTTCCTGAATTATCTATGCTCCATCAGTCTGTCTGGGGCAGGGGTGGGGCATTTCACTTGGGCATTGCTGCTGATCCATCATGACTACTGGAGAACCTATCCTTACATTTTTCCTTCCTCTCCCAATTTCTCTTTCTAATGTTGTGGACTTTACTTGCAAATCCCAATCCTGTCTTCGAAGCCCTGCCTACCTCTCTCCGGCCCCATGATTGGCTGTTGCTAGTTTTATTTAACCAATATTTTAAATTGGTGAGCCAATTTTACACAGAAATTGCTGGTGAACTCATGGGAGTTTACTTGTCTTGAAATAGCCAGATATTGGTGTTAGTATTCTGTCTAAACTCCACCTCCACAGTTACCTGGCAACACCCAGGCATGCTCCTCCCCACAGTTACCTGGCAACAGCCAGGTAGGCCTGCCCAATATAAAAGGGGCTGCCTGCACCCTCCTCTCTCTGTTGTTCTCTCTTGCTCCCTTGATCCCTGCCTGCAGGTTCTCTGTCCTCTCTCCCCTCCCCCTTCCCTTCCCCCTCTCTCCACGTGGTCATGGCCGGTCTCTACTCCGCTACCTCTCTGTTCTCACTCCCTCTTAATAAACCCTCCCTCGTGGAGCCATCTGGTCTGCTGTGATCTGTCTAAGCTGCGAGTGAAAATTTAGCACTTGAATACATGGAAGCACCACACCAACCCCAAAAATAATGTCTGATATTTACACTTTTTTTTAATTTTATTTTTTTCAGGATATGCTGTCATTCTGGGATGTGGTAATCTATTTCTCTGCAGAGGAGTGGGAATTACTGAGTCCTGCCCAGTGGAAACTGTATAGGGATGTGATGTTGGAGAATTACAACAACCTTGTGTTCCTGGGTGAGAATGCCTTCCATGATGAATTTTTAAGTATTTGTGATTGTGAAAGTTGCTCCCTTTGTACAGTATCTCATGAGAATTTCTACATCCATCAGTGAAGTCCATAGGGCTACTTTTAAGGAAAATTTAAATGATTCCTATAGCTTTGCACTATCTCTTCTTGGGTCCATACCACCCCTAAATGTATAGTTTGTCTTAGAATATAAGTGGTACCATAAAGAGAATAACACACAGTTGTAAAGGTTCTCCTTGTGGACTTTTGAATCTAAACAGTGTCCCAGAAGCAGCCTTAGAGGGTGGGGCTTAGGGTGCCTACACCCAATGTTGAGAAGTGTCCTTGGAGAAACCCCATACATGTACTCTCCCAAGATGAGAGAAGCGGCAGCAGGCCCTTCAGTGTATGTGTGTAAAGGGACAGCTACTTTTTCTGTGTTACCTAAGGGTGTAGAAAATTGAAAAGTACATACTGGAGAGCATCCAGGGGGTGGGAGGAAGATAGTTAAAGATTGAGTCTTGGTTTAACTTTTAACTTCTAACTCCCCTTAGTTTATTACCTTGATTTCTACATTGTTAGAACCACTGATAATTTTGTTCCTGCCTCTGACTTTGGCCCCTTGCATTTTAAATCTACTTAGTTGCTTTTATTAAAGAATGCATAGGTGCAGTGGAGTTAATGGTCCTGAGATAAAGATATCAATAACTAGGTTCAGAGGACCAGAGATATAAGCTGCATAACTATCCAATAGCTTGAAGATTGAAGCATGCACAGAAAGAAAATGGGGGAATGAAGAGGATCTTTGGAACACTTGTCCCCTCCCTCCATGGGAGAGGCTAATTACCATTCCTTAGTCAAAGGACTCTTGCTGGATTAACCTTCAGAGGAGGAAGAGAGAGGCTGATTATCATTCCTCAGACCACAGGGGAGGGAACCCACCTGTGGGTGGGGAAGGCCCAGAGCACATAGACATATTCCACAGGACTGACCAACCCTTGCCACTTACAGACAAGGGAGGTCCTTGCCACCTCATTTCCCAAAGACCAAGCAGTTTAAAAGTCACACTGTTCTGCCAATCATATTGTGTCTAGTCACTGTTTCTCTTTTCCACACCTTAAACTGTATAAAAACTGACGAAACCGGCTGTCTGAGGTCACCACTCCACCTTTGGTGTAGGACAGCCCCAATGCATTAAAAGTCCTCTTCATTAAAATTCATTAAAATTCCTCTTCCTTTTTGCATAGAAAAAAAAATTCTCCTTCTAACCAAGGGGGCTCCTGCACTGCAGTTTTCAAGTTCCTCCTCAGCATTCTGATGTGGCCATCAGAAAACACATAAGGACTGGCCCTCTATACTCATTTATTATATCTTCTCATTCCTGATACACTCAGCCCTGGAGGGACATTTTATTTACCATGTGACCACAGTAACAATGTTTTTCCATTTTTCCACAAACAGGTCTTGCTTCCTCTAGGCCATACCTGGTCACATTTCTGGAGCAAATACAAGAGCCTTCAGATGTGAAGAATCAAGTGGACATCACTATGTACACAGGTGTGTCAGAAGCAGGGTGTCAGAGAACAGAGTGGGAAATGCTAAGAGCTAACATAAATCCATTGATACACAATATTCTGGTATGTCATCTTTCTTAAAATTAAATATATATGTATATATTTTTAATTATTCACCTCACATCTGGCTCATTGCCCCCTTTCTGGTCAGCCCTCCTCAGAATTAATTTGTCTGCCATCCTCTTCAGCTCTAAGCAGGTGGACTCCTTCCTCTGTCATCCACCCCCCCCTCCCCCCCCCCCCCCCCCCCCCCTCCCACACTTAAACACTCTTTAATCCTAGGTGCTTTCTTTCCCACTGGGTCC
>NW_021604622.1:26160669-26181420 GCF_004785775.1 Grammomys surdaster
TAGAGCATAAATGGGGAACAATGTTTACACAAACTTGAGATGGGAGAGTCTAAGAATCAGTATTACAATGCCATTTCTGGAAGGCACAAACATATGGGGGCAGAAAAATCAAGCATTTTGACTAATACATGGTCAATCTTCACAAAACCATTATGCCTAAAGATGTGCATAAAACTTTTTTTCTTGAATCTTTATTTAATGTTATTAAAGAATGTCTTCTTCAGGTGCCATTCAAAACTTCTGAAACTATTGAGGGCCAGCGGCCACAGTCGACTGGATTTACCTGAAAGAGAGGCTGGGAATGGAAGAAGGGACAGGAGGGCAGGAAGAGATGAAGCCAGGACAAAGGTTTCTGATCGAGGCTCAATGCTTTAATGTTCAGCTTCTAATTTGAAGGGGATAACCCACCCCCACCCCCAGAGTTCCTTCCTGCTTCAGCCGGCTGGGGGCAGAAACCATCCTGCTGTAGGATAATAGGTTAATGTTTTAGCTGGAGAAATTTTTGGATGAATCCAAAGCAAAGGAGCTCCTTGCCACAATATTCCTGTAGGTTGACACTCAGTAGGCAAGATGCATAATAAAATTGCTTGGGGTTCATCTCTACGCTTTAAAGCTGCTTTCTGCATTCTCTCTTCTACCAATTGCAAAGCTATTTTAGCTTCAGCAGTAAGCTTTGTAGGAGAATTTAAATCGGGGTCACCAGGCAAGACATCATACAATGGCTGCAATTGTTTATTAGACAAACCAAGATAAGGGCTAACCCATTGGATATCTCCCAATTAATTTTTTGTGCCAATTTCACACTGAAATAACACATTAGATATACTGGTAGATTAAATAAAAAAGGTACTAAAATGACCTTCCTCTATTTCTTGTTAGCTTTTAATGTGGTTTTTACTAGAAAATATAAAATTATACAGTCTACATTTTATCTATTAAATGGCACCATTTAAGAACACAGACCTTTAATTAGGTTGATTGATACCAGAAGCAAACCTCTATGACAGCATGCATACAGGGAATTTCTCAAGTGCAATATAGGCTAGATTAGAATCGTTGCAACTTTTACCAATTATGATTCTGTGTTCTTATTAATTCAGTAATTACAGATTACACTTGAAAAAAATGGATGAACGAGTTGGTTCACTTTATATGGACCTTGGTAGTTAATTTCAGTTCCAAATTGCAAAATGTTAGTTCTATTTAAACCAAAGTGATCAAATTAACACGAGCACTATTCAATCTTTAAAGATAACCCTAAACTCATAGTTGCTGATGTATAGAATTTCCACAGTAGATAATCTATCATTCAAACATTTTCTTATCTGCACACTCAAGTCAAAAACCTTTAAAACAAAGGAAGCAGTAGCAGTCCAACTGGAACAAGTGGCCACTGAGATGCGAACACTGAGTGACATCATTGTAGACTTAAAATGTTTACCGGGCAAACACTATCGTTATATGCTTCCCTCCCCAGATACAGATGTTTGTATTTTTAAGTAAACAAAATTGAATTTTAAACATTTGCACATAAACTACACAGAGACCTGTCTTTTTTTACCCCGGAAACAAAGTTTCCCTATGTAGCCCTTTTTGGTCCAGTCCCCTTCTTTTTCAACAAACTCTGAAGATCTTGGCTCATATTACTTGAAGAAGATGAGTTCCCCATGGTGCTTGGGGTGACTTGTCCCACAACTGGGAACCTTATTGTCTCTTTACCGAGAACTTGTCCTTGTCCCACTTACCTGGGAACTTACCAGCTAGCTGCCCTGACTGCAATGAGTTTTGAGCTTCCCCGTACGGGCCACCATTTGTTGCTACCCGCTACCCACTACCCACTCCGACCCGCAGAATGAAAAGGCAACACACGGAGCTCTTCTCGAAGCCGTTTATTCAGGAACCCTGTCTTCTTCTCCAACGGCCCCTGAGCCTCTCTCCATGGTCTTTAAATCTCCTGCCTGCACCACGCAGATTCTGCCACGAATGCATTCTCAATTGGCTCGGTGCAGCGCTCGTTAGATGGTCTGATCTTACGGAGCAGCGAGTCTGCGCAGTGCTAAGTGCTGACGGGGCTTTCCAAGGGTGTATGAGGAAATCAGGCGCCATTTTGGACTGGCTGCCGTACCCGCTCCTCACAGTAAACAAGGTCTCTCAGGCCCGCTCAAGGCTGGGGGAAGGGCACAGTTCCCCCTTTTTAGTTTTATAAGATATGAGCAGCGCCAGCAGCTGGATGGGGTACAATATTTCATCCTATCTAGGGTACAGAGTGCCCGGGCAACTGTGCCTGGCTTAGGTTGGCATCTATATTACTCCTTATTACCCGTCTTTGAGGAACATACATAGCATATTGATGTAAGCCTCTGTCTTAGGTTTATAGGAGTTCAAGACACTCTTACCCGTCTCTGACTAACCGGCCATCAGTGGCACACTCTTTCCCATAAGACCAAAACCACATTCAGACCAAAGGACCTGTGGGCATGCACTAGATGCAATTCTTCATAGCGATGGATAACTGCCATGATGAAAGCTGAGCGTGCTGACAGTGATCCTATGTGAACGCAACTTATCTGCTTGAGACACAAGGTTTAAAAGGTTAAAAGCAACATGATTTATCCAAGCAATGTAGGAAATAAGGTTGGAAGCCAAATGTACCAGTGTCTAATCCAACTGCTGGTTGACAGGGATTTAGACACAAACTTTGGCCACCACGTATAGTGGGTGGCTTTAAGTATAGATGGAGACTACATCCCAGGTTAAATCAGCTGGTAGATAAGGATTTTCAGCCATCATCATCAGAATCACAATTATTAGGCTCAAGACTTGTGTCCACTTGATGGACCAGTCTTTCAGGGAGCCATCGGGCTCCGTTCTCTTTTTCTGAAAAAATACATACTGAGCCATGCCCCCAAATTAAAACATGGTTGGGACCACATCAAGTATTAGTTAAGGGGTCTCTCCACATGACCCTGGCAAATGAGCTGGAAGTAACTGGATGCCAGTGGCGATCCGCTGCAGACTGACCTTTAGCATCAGTCTGCAGAAAATTTAAAATAAGACAAAAGCAAGCTGTGCTTTTGGTGACCTTGGGGGGTATAATTCCCCCTTTTTAGTTTTTAAAAGCCAATTTTTCAGAGTTCCTTGCAAAACCAGGGAAGAAGCACCAGTAGCTGTTCCTCCCACACTCAAGAGAGTTATCAAGATTTTATTTAAAGTTCCATAATCTCTCTTTCACAATTCCTTGTCCTTGAGGATAAGGAATCTCAGTAATAAGGATAATATTAAATTGTCAACAAAACATCTCAAATTTTGACTGTAATAGCCAGTTCCGTTGTCTATAATCCGATATGGAATACCAAGCATCGAAAAATAATGTAGGCAATAACTAATTATAATTTTTAGTTGCTTTTCTTGTTAAAGTAGTTGCAACTGAAAAGCTTAAAAGGGTATCAAGTCACATGTACATATTTTAATTTTCTAAAATCAAAAATGAGTAACATCTGTTTGCCATAATTGATCACGTATAAGTCCTCAAGGCTTAACACCATTATGAAAAATTTGAGGACACTGAGAACAAGTTTTTGTAATTTAACTTGTACACTTTCTAGAAATACCAAATTATTGTCTCAAGCTACTATTATTTTGACCATGTAAAGAATAAGATTATATGGCCAATTGTTTCTTTAAGGTCTATAATTTGACTGGTATACAAATCTGCTCTGGCATTGTCCTGGGTTCTAGGCAATCCAACATGAGCTCTTAAATGTCTTATAAAGTTAAAGAACAGTACATGTTTCTTAAATTAAGCTGTATTTCTATAAATAACTGTAAAATTTGAGAATTAGAAATATCTAAAAAAAAAAAAAAGAACAATTTCAAGCAATTATAAACCACGAGCCATATACTGGCTATGAGCATATAAATTTAAAGCTTGACTTTTAGCATTTCAAACAGTGGCTACAGCACATAATTTAATTATTTGTGCTGAAGCAGGGGAAAATTCAAGAAAATGAACATGTGATATAATTGCATATACTGCCTTCTCAATAGATGAGGCATCTGTAAATACAGTAAACATCTTTCCTATGGGGTGTATGTAAATTCATAGGAAATACAAAAGCATGCATAGAGAAAAAACTGTAACAACTTGTCTTATGGATAATGATTACCAAATTTGTCTAAAAAGTTTGCCATGTAATAGGCCAAATATCATTCTCCAATAATCAACTTAATTTCTATTTGGAATAAGGAATTAACATTTCATCTAAAATACTTTCAGGATTCTATCTTACAATCCTGTATTAACACTGCAATAGTCTCATATTAGGATGTCCAAACTTTACTTGTAGATGAAGAAGGATGAATCCACATTAATGGTTTCTTTTGCCAAAGGGCTGCTGTGAGCACATGAGTACCAATAATGAAAACAGCGAACAATTTATCATAGTCCATATAATTTATCTTTTGATAACTAACAGCTTATTCTATACTTTCTATAAAGCCATCCTCATCAGTTAACTGTCGAGGGGAATTAGGATTTGTATCCCCCTTGAGAATATCAAACAGAGATTCAAGTTCTCTTATGGTAAGCTGAAGATGAGGTTTTATCCAATTAATATCTCCTAACCACTTTTGAGAGTCATTACAAGTAAACCATTTTTTTGTATGTACACCTGTAAGCCAAAAGAGGGCACTAGACCCCACTACAAATGGTTGTGAGCCAACATGTGGTTGCTGGGAATTGAACACTAATATTTTTAGTTGTAAGCCTAGCCTTTAACAGCTGAGCCATCTCTCTAGCCCCAACTATCTATTTTTATTGGAAGTTTTCTGTGCTACAATCTGCTTAAGATGTAACTGAGTTCTCAAATATTGAAAAGATATTGTCTTTGAATCTTTTCTGGAGCAATAAGCACTCTAAAATTTTAAAGCTCATTTTACTAGAGTAAAGGCTTGTTGAAAAACTCTTTTAGAGAGATCAGCTAATAAAATATACAATGAATAATATATACTGAAAGATTTAAATGCTTAACTTTTTGTATTAAAGCAACAACAAATTCTTATATAAGACTATTAATCATTCTTTGAGGCAACCTTTCTAATGATATCGTTTCATGGGCTCTCAAAAATCATAAGTAAATTTACTGAATTTAAACCTCACCACCTTTACAAAGATGTAAAGGAACAATAAAAACAATCTTTTAGATCTATAATAATTCTATATGTATTTACTAGAATGGCAACCGAAGTAGGCAAGTCAGGCTGTAATGTCCCATTAGTTTCACAAATCTTAAGTTTGAACTTTGTTTTGGATTAATTGAATAACCAATTCCTTTTAGCTGAGTGAAGTATCAGATCAAAGCCAAGCTGAAGGCAATCTTGTCCTCTAATAATTGTTACATCAGCCCCAGTATCTATTAATTCTTCAAAACCTTTTTCCTTCAATTATTAACTTAAGATTAGGTCTGGTTTGTAATAGATCGGACCCAATACACATCAGAGGAACCAAAGCCATCTTGTCCTTTATCACTCTCAACAAATTTGGAAGGAAGGACTCAAAACAAGTTGAGGAATTCCTTTGCCAGCAGGTAGTTACAATGCCATGGAGGGAAGCAATTATAAATTTAATTTCTCCAACATAATAACTCCTGGCCCATAAACTGTTGTGAATTTTGGGCCTGAGGCTGCCGCCTCCCCCACAAGGAACAAGCAAGGCAATCAACAAATTCCTGAAAACACCTTTCTAGGGGCTGGTTGTGAAGACCAAGACAAAAGGAATGTCTCACCCAAGCTTCTGCTGAGCCCACTCTGCTTTGTCTTAATGTAAATGCAAATGTTCTTAATCTTGGCCTGTTTTCTGAGGCCTGGTGCGAAGATTAACCTTCCTGCAGGCCAGCACTGTATCACAACTTGTTTTAAATACCTTTATTTAACTCTAACTGCTGTCTCTTCTTTTCTATAATCATGGGCGAATCAAAAAAATCCCAAACTCAAGATTAGGACTGCCAACTGTAACCAATTGAATACTGGCAGTTTACTTATATTTTTAAGTTTCTTTTGTTAGAGAATTACCGTAATTTTGAGAAGCAAAACCAAAAGCAAAAACAATGTAAACAATCTATTTTCTATAAAATCAATAGCAAAGAAATTACCTTTATGTTACAAAGATTTGCTGTCAATTCTAATATATGAATGCATGAAGCAGCTTTTAATCTCATTGAAGAGACATTGTTTTAAAATCTTATTTTTTCTACATCTGGTTTCTGAATGATTTTAACCCTGAGTTACCAGTTAAGCCAACTTTCTGTTACCAAAGTTGGAAATTTTGAATCACACCCAATAACTTATAAGCCAATAATCTATAACCAAGACATGTAGAACATATTTATACTTTTAAAACCAATCAGAAACAACAATGAAGTGGCTACACATCTTATATATTCAGACCAAACAAAATTTTCTTGCTTTTTCTAGCTGTAATTTCAAGAGAAAGGCACCTTGTCACAGAGATTTTTCTGAGACAAACAACTCTCAGCTTCCTTATAGAATCCAAAATGCTGCTGATCCCTTTAAGAGCAGCTTATGCAAACACTCAATTTCTGAAAAGGCTTTTCCAGCTCAGCTCGACTCTTAGCTACAGGTAACCTATCTGTACACATTAAGACTGCCTTTAAAACAAAGTTAAACTAGACCAAGGTTTGGATCAAGCAGTTTTAACAATCTTTTCTTTTGAACATGCAACATAGAACAAACATTTAGACAATGAAACAAAAACCAAACAGTTGACACACGTGGATATTGGTGCACCAAGGACAGACAACAAAGAAAGACCTCTAGGAGCCAAAGAGAAATTCCGGACGTCTCCCGAATTCTCTTCTGTTCCTAGGAGAGCTCTGAAATAGCCTTTTCATTCCCTATTGCTGACACAGCTCAGAGAGAGGACAACTGCTTTTCTGAAACCCTTTCTCCCTCTTATATTCAAGATATAACTTTTCATCTCGTTCTTTGGAGATGTAGCAGGCAGCTATTGATAGTACACCTCAGTGCTCTTAATTTTCCAATTCTTTCTAACCCTGCTCTTCCCGCCTGAAGCAGCTCTTAGACTGTGGGCAATGCCTGTTTAGAATTCTCCTGACCTATAATTCACTGTCACCTCCTAGGCAACATAGGCACCGGGTCAATACCTAATTCACCCAGACTATATCCCCTTAAATACACTTCCTGCAAACACAGCCATAGCTATCATCAATGCTGTTCATTGCTTACCAAGTGTCCAGGATACTCTTCTTCTTGTTCCGTTTTCCGTAGAGCTCTACCCAAGACAGCGTCCCTCAGCTGGTCTCCTGTGTTCAGGCTCCAAGTCCGGAGCCATTCTGTTGAGGGCCATCGGCCACAGTTGACCGGGTTCACCTGAAAGACGGGCTGGGAATGGAAGAAGGGACAGGAGGGCAGGAAGAGATGAAGCCAGGACAAAGGTTTCTGATCGAGGCTCACTGCTTTAATGTTCAGCCTCTAATTTAAAGTGGATAACCCACCCCCACCCCCAGAGTTCCTTCCTGCTTCAGCCGGCTGGGGGCAGAAATCAACCTGCTGGAGGTGAGAGGAATCCATACTTAATTGTGGGCCGGAGATGTCAAGGCAAGCTCAGCAGGCAGTCTATTCTTCTCAGCTTCTGTACCAGGCTACAGAAAACCAAGGAGGTGCCAAGGCAGGCAATGCCAAGACAGGCAAAGTCCTATTGTTTGGTCTATTGTGGTAAACAAGGTCTCTCAGGCCTGCTCAAGGCTGGGGGAAGGGCACATGAAAGAAAACTCTATAGACTACAGATATAATATTATATATACATATAATATATAAATATTGTTTATTCAGGTGTTTTCCAAATTAGACTAATTTTAGGTACTCATGAAATTTCAGTATCTCTTTAAGGAGCTGATTTGCATTTGCATAATGCCATTATGGGTTTTCTTAGTGGATATGATTCCTTCATGCTTGTTTGATTTTGTTTAATATTCTATTCGTTCTGTGTTGTATGTTGCCATCGTCTTCTTTCTTCAAGGAAGTCTACATGATTTTCACTTATTCTGTGTTTTAAATTGTACTGCACTGAAAACAGGTACAGAAAATGGAATGTAGCTTCTGATTAATACAGACAAATGCAAGCATGAGTAAATGTTGGTTTTTTAAAAGCTATTAGTATAAATATACAGATTTTTGCTCTGTTTTCATTCATTTCTCAACTGTTACTCACCAGGGGGAAACTGCTATCCCTGCCAAGACTGTGGTAATGTCTTTGAGGGGAAAGAAGCATTTCAAAATCATCGTGTAGAAGTGAAGCCCTACAAATGTGAAGAGTGTGGCAAGTCCTTCCGTTTTCCATCAGTACTTTCTGAACACAAAAGGATTCATACAGGAGAAAAACCCTACAAGTGTGACATCTGTAGCAAGGCCTTCCATGGGCCATCAAGACTTTTTCAACATAAGAAAATTCACGTAAAAATCTACAAGTGTGAAGTATGTGGCAAGGCTTTCAGTTATTCATCAAGACTTTATGTTCACATGCGCATTCATACAGAAGAGGAGCCATACAAGTGTGAAATATGTGGGAAGGCCTTCCACTCCCCACCATCACTTAATCAACACATGTTAATTCATACAGGAAAGAAACCCTACAATTGTGATATATGTGGCAAGGCCTTCCGCTTTCCATCATTACTTTCAAAACACAAGATAAGTCATACAGACCAAAAACCCTACAAGTGTAAGATATGTGGACAGTTCCTCCGCTGTGAGTCATCACTTCGTCAACACAAGATAATGCATTCAGGAGTGAAACCCTACAACTGTGAAGTATGTGGCAAGGGCTTCGATTATCCATCCTTACTTTCTAAACACAAGATAATTCATACAGAAGAGAATCCCTCCGAGTGTAAAGTATGTGGAAAGGTCTTCTACTCCTCATCATCACTTCGTGAACACCAGAAAACTCATGGAGAGAAACCCTACAGATGTGAAGTATGTGGCAAGGCCTTCCGTTATCCATCAGAACTTTCCACCCATAAGAAAATTCATACAAGAAAAAAAAAAGAAAAAAGTGTGAAGCAGGTGGGAAGGCCTTCCATTATCCATCATTACTTTCTAAACACAAGGTAATTCATACAGAAGAGAATCATTACAAGTGTGAAGTGTGTCACAAGGTCTTTAATTATCCATCAAAACTTTACAAACATAACAAAATTCATACAAAAGAGAAACCCAACAAATATGTGACCTGGCCTTCCATGGTCCATAATTACATTTTTGGAAAAAAAAAAAGAGAAACCATACAGGTGGAAACCCTGAACTTGTGATGTATCAGTCAAATCCTTCAGAGCTTTCCAGATTCTTTCCCTCATTTGATAACTCATTCTGGAGAGAAGCCATACAAACCTGAGGAATGTGAAAAGCCTCCTTTACAAAGTCATACCTATATCTACAAAAATTAACTCACAATATGGAGACTACTTACAAATGAAAAGAACATGTCAAAGTGCTCAACAAATTTAGGGATCACCAAAGAATTTATTCTGGAAAGAAACCATACAAATGCAAAAAATGTGGTAAATTCTTTTGAAGTTCCACTGCATGGTCTGAACAGAGAATAATTCCTATTGGAGATAAACACTACACATGTGAAAAATGTGGCAAACACTATTCTTACCAGTCTTCTGGTCTCAAGCCGCATTAAAGACTTCATCTATGAGAGAAACAACACAAGTGTGGAGAATGTAATAAAGTCTTTTGGACTTACTGAAAATTTGGGAATAACCTCATTCATAATACACTGAAAAATACTGCAAACGCCTTAATAAGCTTTCTTAAATTTCTTGGCACAAAGTAGTTCAAACTGGAGAGAAACAGTTCAAATGTTAAAATGTTGAAATAATCTTAACACTTCTTCAGACCCTAAAAGTTATCAACAGCTTCATGCTGAATAGAAGCCCTATAAGTTTGAGGAATGTGGTAAAGGCTTTGGAATCTTTCATACAATCATGACAAAAGTGGAGCTGTCAGACACCTGGATTTTGGGGATGATCCTTCTTTGGTGTCTTTTGTTTCTTTTAGAATTGAAACCCTTTTTGTATACCAGGATGTAGAAAAGTCGTCACTTGTTTGTATACTGTAGGAGCTCACAGTTAAGAGACTGCCTTGAGTCTCACATGACACATGGACTGTGGTCTTTCATACTGTTGTAATTATTAAATACTTTGTGGACCTGTCAAGTTGTAGCCTATTTACTTATGAAGTGAGGGTAAAGTTGGGGAAAGGGAAGGAGTGTTATGATTAAAAGCTTTCAGGAGAGAGCTAGCATGTTTGGGAACAAACTGAATTGTTAACAAGACCCACACCCATGTTAGTAATCCCAGTACCCACAAAATAGAACGAGGTAATTGCCTCTGAATGTTGTCCTCTGACCTCCATGCATGGGCCCCCACACAAACATAAATTTGTGTGCCCAGAAATAAATAAACGTAAACTACACTTTTGAAATGACTTTGTGTTTTATGTGGACAAGAATAGTATGTCAATTGTTAGCACCATGAGTTCTAGAATCATTTGAGTTGCAAGGCTCTGGTTGACTTGTAGGATTTATCTTGATTACTTTAGTTGATTTCAGAAGGCCTGTTGATTGTGGTTGCAAGCATCTGTTTGACTGAGATGCTGCAGTATATGATAATACCCTGAGAACAAGTACTCTTACATCTCCTTCCTGCTGTGGAAGGAACATGACCAGCTGCTTTAAGTGCCTCTTGTTTTAACTTTCTCACCACATGTTGTGGTTAGAATAAGAATTGCCCTAAGGGCTCATAGATTTGAATGCTTAGTCATCAGGTAGTAGCACTTCTGGAAAAGGATTAAGAAGTGTGGCCTCATTTCAAAAGATCAGACCCAGTGTCTCCTTCTTTTACTGACTATGCGTAAGTATGGATAATTCTCAGCTACTTCTGGAGCTCCATGTCTGCCTGGATTGCAATGTGTTACCTAGCTTGCTCCCCACAACAGTAATGGACTAACTTCTGAAACTGATAACAAGCCCCAATCAATACTTTCTTTCATAAGAGTTGTCCTGGTTTGGTATCTCTTCATAGCTATAGAACACTGAGTAAGAATCCATGGTTGTGATGGTTTGTATATGCTCTGCCCAGGGATTGGCACTGTTAGGAGTTGTGGCCTTGGAATGGGTGTCCACTGTGGGCATGGACTTAAGACCTTCATCCTAGCTGCCTGTAAGTCAGTCTTCTACTGGCAGCCTTCAGATAAAGGTGTAGAACTCTCAGCTCTGCCTGCACCATGCCTGCCTAGATGCTGCCCTGCTCTCACATTGATAATGGACTGATCCCTGAACCTGCTAGCCTGCCCCAAATATATGTTGTCCTTTATAAGATGTGCCTTGGTCATGGTGTCTGTTCACATCAGTGAAACCCTAACTAAGACAGTGGGAGACAATGAAATTCAACTATGGTCCAAATTAAACCCTTCAAGTTGCTCTTGTGTGCATATTTTATTACTACCATTAGAATATTTACTAAATCTTCATGCCAAATGCAAGTTGCAATGTGACATTTAATACACATGAATCGTGTACTTTTTCCCTTTTATTGTCCTGCATTTTGCCCCCTTGGCTAAAAAGTATTTCTTCTCCTCTTTACTTACATGTCTACACACATATCTACATGAACAACACAGGTGTACAGCAAGCAGTGTCCAGAACTATAGAAAGGTTAGTGACTTCTGGCTGCCTGACGGTCACACAGATTCCCCTGCAACACTGGAGCATTTATCTCTTCAACCTATTGGCCCAGAACATCTGACAGTTTTTTCTGTTTAGCAGCAAATATGAAGGAGTTCTCTCCCTTGTCCTGAAAAATTTTGGCAGTTGACTTTCTTTGTGTCCTGCTTGTCCCCAGCTTGGTCAACATATGGTCAGAAGTTGAGGCAAGGGCAGTTTCTTGTCCACTGGCAGGTTGACACATTTGCAGTAAACTCCATAAGGAGGTTCTTCAATGCTCATCATCATCTTCAAAGGACTCTGTGGGTTTGCCCAGAGCTAGCATTTCTGATTTTACAAAATTCATAAAACATCCTTCAATGCCATATTCTACAGATTTCTGATGTTTCTGAAGACCATCTAACATTCTCAGAATATTTGCATAGGCATACGTTGCTTAGCTCTAGCTATTTACTGTCTCATTAACTTAGAAAATGTCTGTGATTTATCTAGTATGTGTTGAGGTTTTGTCTTTTACTATCTATTGTAATGCTAAGTGCAGTGTCCTGTCCAGTAGGGCATTAAACAGGGTTCCAGGGAGGTCACCTGAAAGAGAACATGGGGGAAAACAGACAGACACAAAAAATGGTGATCTGGCTATACTTTGATCAAATCTCAATTTTTACATTTTCACACCGAGGTTATACACACAAAAAAGGCAGGATGTGGGGAAGAGGATGATGCAGGAGCATGGGTGTTTAGGGCGATTACAGATATCTTCCAGAACAGTATCAGCTGAATGAAGGTTTAGGGGACATATCACTATGACTCTATGAATCACTTGTCCTTTACTAAGTTGGTACTATCCACCAAGGTTACCTCTTTACAAGGTCTATGACTATTCAGCCTTGGCAATTTTCCACCAAACCTGCTTGTTTACAATAGTTTCTAAGCATCTGTTTCAGTGTTTTTCCACAGAGACCCAAGACTTTGTTTTAGCAGGCATGTATGTCAGGCCTGTTGCTGACTTTTAGGCCTACGGCTGTTTTTAGACCTTCAGTGTATAAGCAGAGCTGCCCCTGACAGTGCAGGCCCCCAAGACCTGGACTGTGCACCTAGCCCCTGGGATCCTGCCCCACATCATTTCTGATGGGTCAATAAAGAGCCAACATGCTAATAGCTAGTCAGAAGGGACACGGGTACCATTTAGGTTTCCTGGGCTTGGGATCAGAGGAGAACCAGGAGAAGAAGAACGTGCAGGTGGGAAAAGAAGCAGCTGCTGTGGGTTAGGGGAGCCATTGAAAAAAGTAAATAAAATAAAAAGTGACTCTGTGAGCTGGCCAATAGGAGTTTAGAACAGCCTGGATGAAGTATATCTAACATTAAATAATTCAAGGTTATCAATAGAAAAGTAGATTCTGATACCATCAGTGCTATGTGTCAACCATCCTGTACTATGTGAGGCTTACTGTAAATATCAAAGTTGTGTGGGTTTCTGTTCAGGAACTAAATGGTAAAGGCGAGGTTGAAACCCTGGACCAGGATTATAACATTTCTACAACATATGGCATCTCAATATCTGGCAAAAACCTCACTTTTAAAAAATTGATTTGAGATTGCCAAATGGAAGAATATGCCATCCATTTAAGCTTAGGAGACAGGAAGAACTGGTTTTCTAGCTGTACATTTTTTCTCAAAGACACACGGTGTTTAGGACTAGGAGAAAATTCCTGCTAACTGAGTGCACAAAATCCTGGGGTTCATGGCATAAGTTAAGACACAGGTTTACCCCCCACGTGGATCCGGACAACACACTGGGTGGTGGGCTCTGTGCTGATGCTAGGATCTCTGCTGTGCAATGAAGTAGGCTGCTCAGAGGGCAGAAAGCATTGCTGCATGCCTCTCACAATCAAAATAAAAATGGAGAAGAAATGAGAATGTAAGTTTTCAATGCTATCTTAAGCTACTAGGTTCTTTCAGTGTTCTCCACGTTAATAATAGGACTGCTTAGCCTAGTACTTGACACATATACTGGTCTGAAAAATAGGTTATACAGAATATAGAAGGGAATTTAATTGAAGTTAAATATAGAAAATAATGCGGGGTGGTGATGGCACACACCTTTAATCCCAGCACTTGGGAGGCAGATGCAGGTGGTTTTCTGAGTTCAAGGCCAGCTTGGTCTACAGAGTGAGTTCCAGGACAGCCAGGGCTACACAGAGAAACCCTGTCTGGAAAAACCAAAATAAATAAATAAGTTTAGAAAGAAAGAAAGAAAGAAAGAAAGAAAGAAAGAAAGAAAGAAAGAAAGAAAGAAAGAAAAGAATACTAGTTACATGAATATAAATAGAAAAGGGATAATATATATATATATATATATATATATATATATATATATATATATATGATTATTTATTTTCTGAGAGTAGAGGAATGCTAATCTGTGTTCTCCATTGCTGCTACAACTCACACCCCAATAAATTCATGCTCTATTGGCCACATATTGTTTTTATTTATATATGTACTCTTCTGGCTCTATACACCTGACCTCATGTGCAAGTTGTTTCACCATAGATAAAGTCCCTAGAAGCAGAATATTTACCCTCTGAGGAGGCCATCTGGATGCAAAGATGTTGGAAAATTATTGTTACATCTGCAGCCATATCTATTATGTCTTCAATTTCAATGTCATCTTTATGCCTAAGCCAGTTACAGGACTGGTCCCATGTGGAGGAATCAACAAATCAAGTTACCTGTCCACTTTGATTCTTCTGAACGTTTCTTGTCTGTAGCCAAGACCTTCATGAGTCTTCCCCTAACATATCTGACCATATCCACCTTGAAGTGGTCCAAAGCCTTTTCTTCTTTCTATTAAAACAAGGCAGAGCCTATCTTGCCAAAATAGCATGTTTTTGGTTCAGTAACCCCAAATCGTCAAAGATATTGATTGATCCCATTGAGCAGCCTCCTTTTCTTCATTCTTGTGCTATTATGGTGTCTCTCCCAAAGGATTTTTTAATATTATAACCCATGAGAAATCAGAGTGGGAGATGGCTCTGCCAATCATCCATGCTGTCTCCACAAGACTGGGCATTGCCCAGGCTATCCCGCCATCCACGCAGACTCAGTAGAAAGATGAGACTCTAATGCTTAAAGATTAATCAAAGGTCCATATATTTGATAATGATCAGTAACAAGATACCCATACAATCAGAAGTGTAACCCAATATCCAACCTAGATATACCAACTACCTTGGATTGCTACAGACATGTGAACATCTGCCTCCATCTGCTCACTCGCTCTCTCTCTCTCTCTCTCTCTCTCTTTCTCATTCTCCTCTCCTGTCCCCTAGCTCCTCCTCTTCCTTTTCCTCCTCTCTTCCGTACTCTTCCTCTCCTAACACCCCCTACCTTAGCTCCTCCTACAGGTGTGTGTGTGTATTTGTATGTGTGTGTGTATATATATACATATATCCTTTCATTTTATAGAAATTGAGTTAACATCCTTTTCTATGTATTTGACTTCAATTAAACTCCCTTCTAATTAACGTATGAGCCCATTTTATTAGTTTTTCATACCAGGCTAAGCAATCCCAGCATTTTTGTGTAGACCACATTCAAAAGGAGAGACTAGCAGATCTCTATATGTTAGTTGTTTTCTAAGTTCTAGAGTTACAGTGAAAAAGGGTGTGGTTGCACAAGCCTTTAATCCCCTGACTCAGCAAAAAAAAAAAAAAACCCTCACAGAGGTCTACTAATTTAGTATGTTTGAACACTAGAAAATTAAAATACCATGTTAAAAGATTATTATGAAAATCACTCTACATGGTTACTACAAATGCAGTTTCGTTGATACCATATAGGAAGAGCTACAATAGACAAGTGTAAATGGGCCACCATCCTGCTCATCTGTCCTGGCGAGCTCTGGTATAGCATGACCCCAGAAAAGATTCAAAGACAATATCTTTTCAATATTTGGGAACTCAGTTATATCTTCAGCAGATTGTGGTACAGAAAATTTCCAATAAGAATGGATAATTGGGGCTAGAGTGATGGTTCCGCCATTAAAGGCTATACTCATAACTAAAAATATTAGAGTTCAATTCCCAGCAACCACATGGTGGCTCACAACCATTTGTAGTGGGATCTAGTGCCCTCTTCTGGCTTGCAAGTGTACATGCAAGAAAAAAAAAGGTTTACTTTTAGTGATTCTCAAAAGTTGTTAAGAGATATTAATTGGCTAAAACCTCATCTTAAGCTTACCATAGGAGAACTTGAACCTCTGTTTGATATTCTCAAGGGGGATGCAAATCCTAATTCCCCTCAACAATTAACTGATGTGGGATAGATAGATTTGTAGAAAGTAGAGCAAGCTGTTAGTTATCAAAAGATAAATTATATAGATTATGATAAATTGTTTGCTGCTACACATGTGCTCACAACAGCCCTTTAGCAAGAGAAACCATTTATGTGGATTCATCCTTCTTCATCTACAAGTAAAGTTTGAACATCCTATTATGAAACTATTGCAGTGTTAATACAGGATTGTAAGATAGAATCCTGAAAGTATTTTTAGATGAAATGTTAATTCCTTGTTCCAAATAGAAATTAAGTTGGTTATTGGAGAATAATGATATTTGGCCTATTACATGGCAAACTTTTTATACAAATTTGATAATCATCCATAAGACAAGTTGTTACAGTTGTTGTTCTCTATGCATGCTTTTGTATTTCCTATAAGTTTGCATGCAGCCCATAGAAAAGACGTTTACTGTATTTACAGATGCCTCATCTATTGAGAGGACAGTATATGTAATTAGATCACATGATCATTTTCTTGAGTTTCCCCCTGCTTCAGCACAAATAATTAAATTATGTGCTGTAGCCACTATTTGAAATGCTGAAAAATCAAGCTTTCAATTTGTATGCTCATAGCCAGTATATGGCTCATGGCTTATAATTGCTTATAATGCTTATAATGGCTTATAATGGCTTATAATTATTCCTTTTTAGATACTTCTAATTCTCAAATTTTACAGTTATTTATACAAATATAGCTTAATTTAAGAAACATGCACTGTTTCTTAACTTTATAAGACATTCAAGAGCTCATATTGGATTGCCTAGAACCCAGGGCAATGCCAGAGCAGATTTGTATACCAGTCAAATTATAGACCTTAAAGAAACAATTGGCCATACAATCTTATTCTTTACATCGTCCAAATAATAGTAGCTTTTGACAATAATTTGATATTTCTAGAAAATGTGCAAGTTAAATTGCAAAAACTTGTTCTCAGTGTCCTCAAATTTTTCATAATGGTGTTAAGCCTTGAAGACTTATACGTGATCAATTATGGCAAATAGATGTTACTCATTTTTGATTTTTGGAAAATTAAAATATGTACATGTGACTTGATACCCTTTTAGGCTTTTTAGTTGCAACTGCTTTAACAAAAAAAGCAACTAAAAATTATAATTAGTTATTGCACACATTATTTTTCTATGCTTGGTGTTTCATATCAGATTATAGACAACGGAACTGGCTATTACAGTCAAACATTTGAGATGTTTTGTTGACAATTTAATATTATCCTTATTACTGAGATTCCTTATTATCCTCAAGGACAAAGAATTGTGAAAGAGAGATTATGGAACTTTAAAATAATATCTTGATAACTCTCTTGAATGTGGAAGGAACAGCTACTGTTGCTTCTTCCCTGGTTTTGCAAGGAACTCTGAAAAATTGTCTTTTAAAAACTAAAAAGGGGAATTATACCCCTTAAGGTCACCAAAAGCAGACCTTGCTTTTGTCTTATTTTAAATTTTCTGCAAACTGATGCTAAAGGTCAGTCTGCAGTGGATCGCCACTGGCATCCAGTTACTTCCAGCTCATTTGCCAGGGTCATGTGGAGAAACCCCTTAACAAATACATGGTGTGGTCCGGACCATGTTTTAATTTGGGCCCGTGGCTCAATATGTATTTTTCAGAAAAAGAGAACGGAGCCCGATGGCTTCCTGAAAGATTGGTCCATAAAGCGGACACAGATCTTGAGCCTAATAATTGTGATTCTGATGATGATGGCTCAAAATCCTTATCTGCCAGCTGATTTAACCTGGCATGTAGTCTCCATCAATACTTAAAGCCACCCACTATATGTGGTGGCCAGACTTTGTGTCTAAATTCCTGTCAACCAGCAGTTGGATTAGACACTGGTACATTTCCGCTTCCAATCTTATTTTCTACATTGCTTGGATAAATCATGTTGCTTTTAACCTTTTAAACCTTGTGTCTCAAGCAGATAGGTTGCCTTCACACAGGATCGCTCTCAGCAAGCTCAACTTTCATCATGGCAGTTATCCATCGCTATGAAGAATTGCATCTAGTGCATGCCCACAGGTCCTTTGGTCTGAATGTGGTTTTGGTCTTATGAGAAAGAGTGTGTCAATGAAGGCCGGTTAGTCAACGACGGGTCTTGAGCTATAAACCTAAGACAAAGGCTTAAATCAATATGCTATGTATGTTCTTCAAATCAATATGCTATGTATGTTGAATATAGTGAAATAGTGGGCAAAATGCCATCATATTTAATTAAGACTTGAAAGTTAAAATTTGCAGCAAGAATGATAGATTATACATTTCAAAAACTTGAAATCCCAGCTCAGAGCCCTGGTCTAGACCAGTACTGCACCACCATGTTTCCAGAGAACCTTTCTGTTTCTCTCAGACAAACACTTGGAGTGGGCCCACAATTGAATCAACTAAAGAGTTAGGAACTTTATTTCAAATCTTACAAGGTGATTCAAACTTAATTGTCCAGGAAAATTATTAGCTGAATCTGAAAAATAATTGGCTCTGATAGAAAAGAGTTACAGCATCACCTGTGGGCTACTTGGATCCAAAACTGGACTGGGTTATTCTGACTTCTTTCATTCTCCCAAAGGAATTCCTGACATAGGGAAGATGATATCTTAGAATGGACATTTACAACACATAAACAGAGCCAAAAGTTATAAACCTAAACAGAAAAGCTTTTAGTTGATTGTGAAGGGAAGAGTAAGACCTCATGAATTAACAGGAACAGACCCATCAGAGATTACAGTATCTTACAGTAATGCTGAAATTATCCCACTATGCATAATCAATGCGGATTGGCAAAAGAACTTGCAGAAATTCTGGGAAGAAATTAACAACAAATACCACAAAAGCAAGCAAGTTTAGTTTACTTAAAAACAAAAGCAAAGCCGGGCAGTGGTGGCACATGCCTTTAATCCCAGCACTTGGGAGGCAGAGGCAGGCGGATTTCTGAGTTCGAGGCCAGCCTGATCTACAGAGTGAGTTCCAGGACAGCTAGGGCTACACAGAGAAACCCTGTCACGAAAAAACAAACAAACAAACAAACAAACACAAAAAACAAAAACAAAGAAACAAACAAAACAAAAAACAAAAAACAAATTGGATTCTTCCTCAGCTAGTGAGAGGAACTGTAAGGACCCACGGAAAGGACCCCCAACTCAAGTCCTGATCAGCGCGCACCCAAGGAGACATGAGAGACTGACTTGATGCAAAATAGCAAAAGACAGTTTACTAACAAGGGCCCTTGGATCAAAACTCATCCCAGGCAGGAGAGAGAATTTCGATGAAGACCCCAGGAAGTTTAGAACTTTTATAGGGGGAGGCACAAGGGGGAAGGGAAAAGCAGGAAATTCTGGCGAGGTTACATATGATTGGATATTTCAAACATCAGCACTTTGCGTAAGCAATCATTTTGACAGGCTGGATGGCCCACTATTTTTGACAATGAAGCCTCAGACCTTCTAGGATAAACACCAGGTGGCCCATTACTCACTTGGGCATGTTTAGACTGGTCAAGATATGTCTTTGGTTGTTTCTACATTTCTGGTCACCTCATCCCTAGAGGGGCTTGATATTTTTATTATGGCTATTCTCAGCAAGCTCAGCAAGCCGTCCTGAGATCTTTGCCAAGTTGTTTGTGGTCTCTGCTGAGCTGTTTTAATTTTTACCCTTACAGAACAGCAATTTTAAAAGCCTTTTATACAGAGGGCAATAATCAGGAAGAGGTTATAACTCAGAAAACATAAGTAACATAACAGAGCATCCACATGTTCAGTTCAGAAATCAGAATTCTCATGTTTATATCAGATCTCCAAAAACCTCTTAATATAGTTACTGACTCTCAATATGCAGAGACGCTTCCTTTGCATATAGAAACTGCTCCAATCCATTTATTACAGACTGAGAATAAAGATTGTTATGTAAACAACTATAACTAGTCATCTGAAACAGTGATCTTCCAATATATATAATTCATATTCGATCACATAGCATCTTTGTCCTCTTTCCCCATTTCTCCTCCTTTTCCTGGTCTCTCTTCCTTCTCTGTCTTCTCCACCACCTACCAGGTAACTCAAAACCGCCCCACCTCTAATCCCTCCAATAAGTGGCTGTATCCTATTTGATTCATCCAATAGTTTTAAATGAAGGAAGAAGGTTTACACAGCAAAACCTCGTAAATGTGAGAAGTCAGTAGAAAGAAGGCCTAGACCTTCAGGTAGAGAATTTAACATTACAATACATAGCAACACACTAAACCTCAACACATACACATATTGGAAAACTAGCCATGCTCAGAAATTCTGTCCTTGTGGTTGCTGGCAATTTCCTTCCTTGCAGGATTCAGGAGGAGGACAGACAAGTCATGATCTCATTCTAAACAGACATGCTACTCAAGCGTCCAGGTGACTGTACAGCTGTTGACTCTAGTTTCTCTAACTTAAGGAACCTGTTCTGCATCCATAGGGAAACGCACTTCCTGGAGAAGAAGAATTCAATAGGGATTTTTCACAGTCTTTGCTCTGAAACAGCTGACTTTTGAATCATTATGCAACAGGCAAGTATGTGAAGTCTTTTCTGTAATGGGGTTTGACTCAACCATGAACTACACGGGAATAAAACTTCCCAAGAAAAGTTGGGAATTCTCAATACT
>NW_021604623.1:0-3048 GCF_004785775.1 Grammomys surdaster
CTTTTCTTTCTTAGCCATATTGCCAGTCCTCATGTTTGCTCTTCAAATATAAGATATTATCATTTTATTTATAACATTTTTAAAATGGATTGATTTAGACTATCTAATAAGATACCTGGGTTGAACCTTTCCATAAATCTCTTCAATATTTGCATTTATTTATGTTGCATTTAAATTTGCTCACTGTTTAGATCTTTTTCATGATTTCTTTGTCTTACAGTTTGGAGGGATTGTTAATGACAACAATGTTTCAAATTGTTATGTTTGAAACTTGAGTTTCTACACATTTGGTATGAGTGCCAGGCATACGGTTGTTGTTTGTGATGATCTTTGATCTTGTGATACTAGTATTTGTATCTTTTAATTCTCAGAACTTCATGCTGATTTATTGAAGGGATAACTATGTTGTCTTCACCAGATACTTTATTTCTTTTGCTCAGAGTTCCAGTCTGAATGGTTTTCATTTTCTTATCTGGACTTACAGTGAGTGGTTTGTGGGTTGTAGTAGATAATAGTGGTGAAAACAGAAAACCTTGTTGCATTCCAGTAGCTGTGTTCAGACAAGGCTAAAAGTGCAATTTTGTGCTTAGCCCCAACAACAAAATCAAGAAGAATGAAAGGACTAGCTACTTCTGCCCAGTAGCTGGTACAATTTTTCTCTCCATTTAGCCTAGTGATTCATCCTCGGTGTGGGAAGTGGAAAACCAGTTTTCACTGCCACACTGTTCTTCAGCTGTGCTGTACTATCAGGTAATGGTAAGAACATTGGTCACTGAATGACTTACACACATAACTAGACTCATCTTATGGATCAGAGTCCCTTCCCCACAGAAATTGTTAGAGCTTATCTAACACAGAGGAAGGATCAATCTTCCAAGTTTCAGGGGATACTTGAATGTATAAATTTTGCTCACTTCCTGAGTCTAAGGAATGGCCTTCATCCATTCTGGAGGGAACTTTTCAAATCTGAGGAAATCCCTGTGCAATAGCCTGAAAAACTGATAAATGCTCAACTGATTTTTCTTCGTCTCACAATTTTGTCTGTCCATAGCAGAGTGCTTTGAGATTGTATATAGGTTGTACATAGGTTGTATATCCTGTTTCCTCCATGCCCACTTTAGATAGCTTGGTCTTTGGTTCTTTGTTTTATTGGAGCTTGTTCTGTGGAATTCAGTTCCTCAAATTCTGTGTTGTCTCATTTTCTGTTCCCTCACTGAAAAGTATGGAAGTTAATTTTTATTTTTTCTTTTCTTCTTCTTTTTTTTCTTTTCTGTCCTTTTTTTGTGACAGTAGCAGTGGAGTTAAGTTTCTCACTTCTTTTTACATTTCAGTGTTAAATGACACCTTTGACTCCTTCCTAGGAGAACTTGTACAAGTGTTATTCAGCAGTGTGGTTTTGTTTCATTGAACTTATTGGGAACATGCCTATCTTAAGAGACAGGGCATTTTATTATAGCTTTGTGGTATGCTTATTTCAGTACCTTTTACTAGGTCTCTTTTATTTTTTGATATTAATTTTGTTAGAATTTCATACATAACTATCATATTTTCAACATTTCACCCTTCCTCTTCTCCCTTCAACTCCTACCATACCCTCCCTCAAATTCATGGCTTCTTATTCTTTAGTTAGTATTTTATAATTTATATGGATGTATATATAATAAATGTATGTATATTCAATAAACATAAAATGATCTGTACACAGCTCATTAAATTCCTTGGGTTTGAATAACCTCTCAGAGGGCTCACCCCTGGAGAAGAATCAGTTTCCCTCACTCAGTATCTATTCCCTACATCTCTTCATTTAGGATTAGGGTCCTGTGAGATTTTCCTCATCTACATTGTCATAACAGCTAGTGGTTGCATTTTCGTATCTTATTGAGGCAACTACATTGTTGAGATTTTATGTGACGCAACTTCTTGTCAAATATGGAAGACACTATTTCACAGCAGATATTCTGGTCCTCTGGTTCTTACAGTATTTTTGCTCTCCCTTCTACAGTGTTCCCCAAGCCTTTGCGGGGGTTGTCTTGTAGATGTATTGACTGTAGATGAGCATCCCATGGTCAGTTGTTCTTTGCATAATAGACAGTTGTGGATTTCTAGGATGGTTTCCTATCTGCTGCAAAAGAAGTTTCTTTGAGGAGATAAGAGAGCTTTATCTCTCTGTGTATGTAAGGAGATGTGTTAGATGCACTTAGGAATTAGAGTGGTTTAGGGCATTCTCCTCTAAGTCCAGGGACTCATCAGCCATAGGGAGTTGGCATGGTTTACAGTACTAGGAATATATTCTGTCCTACTTACCAAACCTTAAGTTAAATTAGATAGTGTTTGGTTACCACAGCATACAAGTCCCACTATTGCACCTTTCAGGGTATCTACAAATTATAATCATTATAGTCATTGTTATGGGTCTGGAAATTTTTACTACTATCATAATCATTACTACTAGTAGTAGAAATATGTTACTATTTGCAGCAAAAATGAAATGCTTTTAGTATTAAAGAATCTATGTGTAATATGAAACCAGTAGCATGCATGTGGTAATCAGCTTTTCTTACACCTATTGTCATAATTCTTACTGCTTTCCTTATCTGTATAGGTGTCAGTTCCGGAACTTATTTCAGTGACCCTGGCCTCTGCCTACAACCTCCTTTGTTTTCCTGTAGCCTGCTTAATATTATGACAGCAGTTCTTCAGTTTCCCTAGGGCCTAAAGATCATTGGTCCTGCCAATTATGTGTCCCAAGTTATCCTTTTATCCTCTCTCAATTATCTTAAATTACACAGTACACCAATTATTATTATCATCACTCCTAAGCATATCTGCTAAATTCTCTTGTTTTCTTTTGTCTATTGTAGTGATCTTTGGGTACTTATTTGTAATGTATTTGGATAAAATACAAACCTTTTCAAATTGATATTCAGTTTGTGGCAATTAAATGCACTGGAATGAACTCTCTTTATTTTTGTGACTGGTTAATGTTCTTTATCCATTTTCAACTCTCTGGATGATTCTTCCAGTGTTTGTTTGTTTGTTTGTTTGTTT
>NW_021604624.1:0-37207 GCF_004785775.1 Grammomys surdaster
TGTTTGTTTGTTTGTTTGTTTGTTTTGATACTAAGGGTTGATGTCATGGCCTAAAGTATGGTTGAAAAGCACTCTACCACTTCTTTTTTGATGTTGTTGTTGTTTGTTTGTTTGGTGTTTCGAGACAGGGTTTCTCTGTGTAGCCCTGGCTGTCCTGGAACTCACTCTGTAGACCAGGCTAGCCTCGAACTCAGAAATCTGCCTGCCTCTGCCTCCCAAGTGCTGGGATTAAAGGCGTGGGCCACCACCGCCCAGCTTCACTCTACCACTTCTTTAAATTTTTGAGGGCAGGCAAGATGTTCAGTGTCAATGGGTAAAGTTGCTTGCTACCAAGCCTGATGACCTGGGTGAAGTCCTTGTAACTCACAGGAAGAACCAATTTCTGTTCTTGGATCTCCTCATTAATCATATGACATGCATGCACACAGGCACACATATACACACATACACAAATGAACCTTACATTTTTTGAGACAAGGCATCACTAAGTTCCCTTGAGTTCAATATGGCCTGAAACTTGAAATCTGCTTCAGTCTTCCATGTGCTGGAATAATCTGTATGTCTCATCAGTTTTGTTCCTGTGAATATATTAATGGTTATTCTTCAGTGAACACCTTCTTCTATGAGAATCTTAAGTGGAAATAAGTGTGTATGACTGATTTAACATGGGTTGGTTTTCTGATATAGAAATATCTGCCAGAAGATATTTAAGCATTGCACTCTATAGATGATTGGTTACTAGTAGGTAACACTGAAATTACATTTACAGTCAAAAGTCGTAGTTCACATTCTTTTTTATTTTTGTGATGCTGGGGCTGGACCCTATGTCCTTTGGTTTTCTGGACAACTGCTCTATCACTGAGCTTCATCCATAGTCATACATTACCTTTTTAACATGTGCAATTCTACATACTATAACACAGTAGTTCTTTTCTTTAGACCATCATAAAAGCAGGAGTGTAAGGTTGGGTTGCTAGAGTCTCTCCAGTTGTATAGATGAGAAGAGGAAAACATGCTGTGTCCTCACTCTCAGGATATAATTCCTTCCACATTTCATTTCTAGGAGGGTTTGCTGGGATAACATTTGAAACATGTTTTCTTGCCACTCAAGTTTGAAGCAGCAGAAATTACACAAAACCAAAATATTTTCCAAATACAGTTAAATAGATTAAGAAATAAGTGGATATACAAGTGGACTCTAAAATTAAAAGTAACTCTGTTTTATGGTTCTTTCTGGAAGGTTGGTGATGATGTGAATTCATTCCTGTTGTCCTGTTCACAATTTGCAGCTCAGCTGGAGGAAGCAGTTAAGGAAGAACGTAGCGTATGTATTTCAAGTTGTGTCTGGTGCCAACTATGAGAGCTTGCATTGATTGTAAGAACTGTGAAGTGATATCCAGTAAGCAATATTAGCCTAGAACCAATCCTTGGGTAATTACAAAAGTCATTAGAAAATCTTTTTTTTAATTTCCTAATTTTCAATGTAGACTGTGGATTTTTCTTTGAAAACAGTATCAATACAGTACTTTCAAATATGATCTCTATGTTTTATTTTCATTTTAAAAATAAGCCTGTATTATCAAAATCATATTATAATTAATGTTAATTTAAAAACAAAAATAGTTTTTTTTAAAAATGTCACCATAGTACTAATTCCTACTATGAAAAAAATACTATTAGCACAGTTATGGCTGACTTCTTTTTTTTTCATATTATTATTTTTTCCAATATGTTATTTCATATATATTTTTTTTTCAAAAGTGAAATAATGTGTGGCAAGAAAGACACACATGGTGGTTAAGAGTATTTGTTGCTTTTGTAGAAGACTCAGATTTGGTTCCCAGTACTACATGGTCACTCACACTTATGTTTAAGTCTAGTTCCAGGAGCTCCAACACTCTCTTCTGGACTCTGCAGGGACATATGTAATATACACGCACAAATGCTCATATGCAAAAACCACAGAAAATAAAAATGAAACTTTTCAAAATTCTAAATGAAATCACATTTTGCTCATTTCCAAATATACTTTAAATTTTTAAACATACCATGATCATTTTATTTATGAAACATTTTGGAACAGTTAAATCTGCTTATTGTATAATATTTTGTTGTGTAACATGAATAATATACTGATCTTTATATATGAGTGTCAACATTTAGTGTCTGTTGTATATACACTATATAGTTAATAAGGCATAATATCATGTACTTTATATTCTGTAATATATACATATGTCCAACTTATTTTTGTAATGTTTAACTGGCATTATTTTTTGTTGGCTTAGATTTTTAAAACCTACTTTATTTAGGGTTCTTAAACATTTCACCCTCCCTTCTAGCCCACCGAACAAAGGTAGGGGAAAAAGGTTATTAAGGAAAGGAGTTGTGGACCTGTTTAGAAGTAGTATCTGGGGCAATTACACTCTTCTTTTTCAAGATACCAGCAATCTAGTCTAATAGAAAACACCAAATAGGAATCAGTAGCAACAGCACAATCCAGCAGAAATAGCAAGGCTCCACAAAAGTTGCCAGAATCAGTCAGAATAACAGGAGAAGTTCTTTGGTGTTTTTCTCTCTATAAAGTCAAGACCAAGAAAGACCAGTGAAACCAGTGAACACCAGTGAAGACCAGCAAAGCACTGATTGGGGTAGCAATGTAAGAGAATCCTCCCACTGTGGGGTTTTCAATATATTCTTTCTAAATGTCACATGCCCTCTCAAGTGTCTGTTTTCAGCAAAACATCACATACTCTCCCACAAGACAGCTTCCAGAAAAACACCACATAGCACAGCTGAATTTTTAAAAAAAACCAGAAAATTCAACTTCAGTTTGTCTTTGCCTTTCTTCCCTTTCCCCTTCCCTTCTCTGGTCATCTGTTTCATAATTCCTTATGACTGCTTTGTCTAGATTGCTAATCCTTCTATTTTGTGCTTCTGCTTTGCATGTTACTCTGTCTGATACAAATGTTTTTCTATTTTTTTTTATTTTCCAATTAAATATTTACCCTTTAAATACTTTTAACCTTATTTTATTTTAATTTCTTATTGAAGAAAAATATTTCAAAACTTTTCTCAAAATTTTTAGTAATCCAAACAATGTTTTACCATATGAAGACGTAACTATAGACCTGTAGAACAAGCAGAGAACACAGGAGTGAAGAGAGGGCTTCATTGGTGAACTTCCTGTGTTACATAAACATGAGGATCTGAGGTAGATCCCCAACATCTATATAAAATCTGGTTGCACATCTACAACCATTACACTGGGATGAGGGATGGAGATGGAGATGGAGATGGAGATGGAGATGATGGAGATGGAGATGGAGATAGATGGATGGATCCATGGAGCTTGCTAGTAAGCCAATTTAGCCAGTTGGTAACCCCCTGGTCATCAAAATAGAATTCATAATGTGAAGGAAATACAAGCCACAATAGGAAAGTCTAATTAACTCAGCTATTAAAGACTTAGTCTACTATTAATAGTCCACAAAGAGAAAAAGGCAAGAAAAAAATCATATAAGTAAAACATTTGGATCATGTAGAGATGATAGGAGACTATCATGATTATTATGAATCTGTATCAATAAATGAAAGATAGGTAACTACGACATAAAAACATGAGAAGAACTAACACAAATAGCTTAAAATATATCTAAAATATATTGTATCATTTTAATAGTTTTAGTAGTTCAGAAAGTCATTTTTGATACTTCAACTTTAAATATGTGGTGCTTTGAATGAAAATTACTCCTATAGCCCATATTTGGTTCCCAATTAGTGCAACTATTTGGGAAAGATTAGGATGTGTGCCTTTATTGGAGAAAGTATGTCACAGTACTTTTGAAGTTTGTAGCTTCAAAAGGATTCTACAATTACCAATGTTCTTTCTCTGCTTCCTGCTTTTGGATCAAGATGTAGGCTCCCAGCTTTCTTCCTGCTATGCCTTTGCTCCACCCTCACAGATCTAACACCCTGAAATTGAAAATCCTTTGTCGTTCTAGTTAGATGATAATTCTAAAGCTAAAGTTACACTATGTTCATTCTATAGGTGTCTATTTTCTTTTTAATGCTATTAATTCTTTTATTTTATGCCCTAAAACTTTCATAAACCATATCTTGAAATGCATATAAATATGAGGAAAATACATAATCAAATTCAAAGATAATTGTTGAAATTTTATGCAGATCTACAAGGAAAAAGAGCAAATAGGGCAGAAAACAATACAAAATGTAAAGTTTTAAGAGAAAAAAAAGTGCACCAGAAAAAATTTGCAGCCAAGGTCTCTACTGAATGAGATAAGGAGATTGAAGAGAGGCCTGAGGTGTTTTCAGGGCAAGATCCAACTCAGCTAAACTTTTTTTCTCCAGTGAAAGAAAAAATATTAAGACATTTTCTGCTCCTAAAACAGCAGACAAAAGCTACTGTAAACATGATTCAAGGGGCCAGACTCTGTTCCCAAGTAAGCAGCTGAACTTGACAGCATCACCCACTGTTGTTCTGGCTTTAGAGCCATGGAGAATGCATGAGGAAAGTTGTGTAGAATCTTATTTCATGGTTAAAAAAGGCTGCTGAAGCTGAAGGCTGTATGGTATGGCAGGGCAGTCCTTGTATAAAGGCCCTGAAAGGGCAAGAGGCTCCAAGAGTCTACTGTGTGAATGAAAGTGAAGCCTGGATTGTGTTGGAGACCCCAAGATGTTAGAGGTGTCAGAACCCTAGGCTATCTGCCAAGGAGGGCTATAGTGGGGATTGGAACATCACAAGAGAGAGACATATATCTTGCAGGAAGCAGAGCTGTAATTCTGGAGCCAGCTAAGCCCTCTGACCTCAGACACAGCTTAGCTACAGGATTTGGACTTTGCCCAGCTATGTTTCTGTCTTGCTTTGGTCAAGTGTTTCCACACTGAGCCTGGATTCTTTCCTTTTGGAATGGTAATGTATATTTTGTTCCATTGTATGTTGAAAGTATGAAATTTGTATTTTGATTTTACAGTTAAGTGACTGACCTGAGTCTCACAAAAGTTTCTGAATAGTAGACTTTAAACAGTGTTGAGACTGAAAAATTTTAGAAAATTTGAAGTTTTACTAAATGAATATTGCATTATGGTATGGACACATATTTGGGGGGGTGCATGGAGTAGAATGTGGTCATTTGAATGAAAGTGGCCTCCATAAAGGCTATGTTTAAAAATTTGGTCCCCAGTTAGTGGAACTGTCTGGGAGGTATGGCCCTTTTGGAGAAAGTATGTAATAGGAGTAGCTTTGGAACTTGAAAAAATTAAGCCATTCCTAGTGTGTTTTCTTTTCTTGTTGCTTTCAGATCAAAATGTGAGCCCTAGAACTTCCTGACACAATGTACCATCATCATGGACTCTAACCCTTTTTTTGATAAGTTGCCTTCTTCATGATGTTATGTCACACAGTGTAATAGTAGTTAGAATAAACATGCAATCCTCTCTTCGGGAAGCTTTTCATATAGTTGCTTTAAGCTCCAACTCCATTAAGCACAATTCGCTCAACTCAGACTTCAGCATAAAAAGTATTCACTTAGAGTCACCAGCTTATTGTTGGCCCTACTAATATCTGATTCAGTAGCTCAGGGAAGACTGAAGTCAAAAGATCCTTATTTGCATATGATACAATTCTATATATAAAAAGCCCATACATTCCATTAAAAACCTCTACTCATAAATATATTAAGTAAAATAAATGGAAACAAAATTTAGACACAAAAATCAGTAGCCTTCTTGTATACAAATGACAAAAAATGCATAGAAAAAAAACAGAAAAACAATATTTACAGTGACCTCACAAAATAAACTGTCTTGGAATAAATCATGAACCTTTTATACTAACAGAACAAAGAAAGTTATAAATCAAGCATTGTTCAAATACTCTTCTGGGAATATCAGGTAGGCAGATTATGGCACAGTGGGGAAATCTCTGCTGTAGCCCTCAGATGCTAACTGATATATTCTTAGCCTTTCAGTGGATAGAATTTATGGATCTTGTCTGTGCATTGGAAACTGATTGATCTAATAATCACAAGAATTACCTCACACAGAGGTCAACAATAAATGGCTATTTGGAGGCTGAGGTAGCCCAAGGTGATTTTCCTCTGAAACTGCACATCTCCACTATTATTTGTGTTTCAATCAGTTAATCACCTCTTATAGAACATATGACACAGACATGGCTCTCTTCTGGAAACTTTTAATTAACTTTTATGAACAATATATTAGATGTGAATAATTTAAGAGTTTCCAAATATAGTCCTATGGAGTGAAAAGCTATTTTTTAAATTCCAGATGTAGTTGCATATTCAAAGTGGACTAAATACCATAATCACAAAGTTATTATATATTTGGAAATACAGATTTGTATTTGTTTTAGCAATATAAATCAGAGTAATTTTAGCAAATTTATTATTGAAAATTGTAAATGTTGCATGATATTCATCTTTAAATATACTATCTAAAATTTTTTTTTTCAGGTGTTGGAATCTCTTTACAAGGTATGTGTTTCAATTCATTTCAGCTTAAAGTAACTAAAGATAAAGAGAAGAATGCATATTAAGCAAAGATGATTTAGGTTTTGAAATTGCAGCATTTCCTGGTTGCTGCTAGATATTTTTAAGTTTATCTTGCAGTTGTATGTTACACTACCCTCTTCTGAGCTCTATGTGATGCATGAGAGTCAGGAATAGTGCTTTACAGATACAGGGTTTCAGACAAATGTGTATTAACTTTCTCCTTATTTTGTTTTCATGAAGTGGTTTCAGCAACAAGTCAACCAAATGGAGGAGGTAAAATATAACTTCTTAACTGTTAATTATATTAGTAAGTATTGACCCATTTGAAAATCAGTTTGAAGTATGTATAAATCAAATGTTTCAATAATCATTGATTATAAAGTAATATTTTGATTTATGTTGAAAAATAATTAGTTTGTAGCAAAATGTTTATCAGTAATTTGCAAATGAGTTTTCTGTATGAATCCAGTAGAGAATAAATATATTGGATCATTTTTGTCTCCTAAAGAATAATGTAAATTTCACTCACTTTCTTTTTCTAATTTACATAAAATGGTGGGAATTTATCAACTTGAAATTTCTCCTATATTTAAAAATTATCCATAATATAAGCAGATATGAAATTGTATTGACTTTTTCAATATTTATTCTGTTCTTTAATGATATCATTTGCATTTTGAATTTTCAAATACTTTAAAAACTAGACTGAGAATAACTGGTCTTTATCTTCAAGGACTTTCACTTCTGCTTTGGGAAGCTTCAGGGATTGTTCAGAATTATTTTTATTTGATAAAGTCATTCAGATTTGATAAAGGAAATAATGAAATGCTTTTAAAATATGAGATCAAAATGAGTCTTTAGTAACTGGTCAATTTTGTTACTTTAGATAAGCAGAGACCAAAGTAATTTAGAAAGAGATCTTCAATCAGATGGTAAATCGGCCAGTTTGAACATTGTACAAATTGCAAAACTGGCTCGTAAATTTGAAGATATTAAAGGTCGCCTAAAAGAGCGCAAGGCAGCCATGCAGACTAAAGAAGAGTAAGTGAAAAATACAAATTAATTGAATTAAAATCAGTGATTAACATCATATGTAAACTAAGTCAATGTTACTACTTTACATAGAACCTCTAAATGATATCTGAAATCTTAGTTACTTTTCTTGATATAAGGTTTTAACAGTCTGAGATGGTGTCATTTGGTGGAGTGGACATTAGTCTCCTGTAACTATTCAAATTCAATTTAATAAAACAAATTGGCTTCTGGGTCATACTAAACACATTTAAATACTTGATCTCCATATATAATTATTATTTAAAACTTCTGTTAGATATTACTATCTTAAAAACATCTGGATTATAATCATGTTTCTGAATGTCTTAAAAATATTTTTTAATTAAAATAGAACTACATCACTGTTGGGATGTATGTGGGTCCCATGTCTGTCCCCCCATGGGGCTAGAGCTGCTGCTTGGCAGGCACTGGGCTATGTGAAGCAGCAGGACCTCACTTGGGGGTTGCAGGAGTGCAGTCAGAAGTCCCAGGATAGCTGGAACTAGCTCATCTGGTTCTCAGGCTCTTGGGCATCCAGGCACCGTTAGGCGGAGCCTTGGAAAAGTCAATGAAGTGGGGGCACATGGGCTGGATTGTCCCATGGCTGAAGGGGGAGAAAGGAAGAGAAACTATGTCCTGAGGGGAGGAGAGTCTCCTTTGGCTTGGTCACAGCTAGCTCGGCTGGCTTGCTTGGGTTGATGGTCACCTTGGCTGGGAATGCAGAGAGGCTTTTTTTGTGGAAGATTAGGGTGGCTCTGTAGGTGAAAACCTTCTCTATTGCTTCCCAGGCAGATTCTGATGAAAGAGAAACAGACCATGGTTTTAAGATGTTTATTGTCATGGTAGAAAGTGGATGATAAACTGTACTTCAGTTTTCTTAGGGAGGGACTGAGGTTAAATACCTTATGCAGGGAGGATGGTCTGTTCTGGGGACTTAGCAAAATGAGTGCCTTCCCTTAGGATCACCTTGTCCCACCTGGGGTCCCTCAGGATCACCTGGGGTCTCTGTTTCCAGCCTTGCTTGACCAGAAACCAGGCTGCCTTTCACGGTCCTACATATCACAGCCCGCTTTCCTCTCTCCAGCCTCTCCCAGCTGCCCTTCTATACCCCCTCAAGTTAATACTCCTTTTCCTTTATTATTGTTACATACATACATATGTGTATATATATGTATGCACAAATACATAATTACAACCTGCTGAGTTTGCTTTTATTGTTTGTCTATACATAGTTTCAGGGATGATCATTTCTCTTTGGACAGCTAATAAAGGGAGATCATCTCTTCTCCAAGCAGTCAATAATTGTAATTCTTTGTCTAGGGGTGGGACCCTGCAAAAATTTCCACCTTCCGCATGAGCATGTCTATTGTTACTGCCATTGTTCTCCAGTCTTGATTATGCAGCCATTTCTAGGACACACTGTTTAACTTCCAGGTCTTATGGGTCCTGGAATCTTTCCACTCTCTTTTCTGAGATGCTCTTTGAGCAATTGATGTAAGAGCTATGATGTAGACGTGTCTGCTGAAGCTAGGCTCCTCATGATCTGTTGATCTATGCATTTTGTCCACTTGTGGATTACTGTGATGGTTTCCTTTTGCTATAAAAGAGGCTTCTTTGATAAGAAGTGTAGTTATACTTATCTATGACTATAAGGATTAGATTTAGAATGCAGTTAACTGTAGGAGGATCTAAGGTGGGAGGAGTAAGGAGAGGAAGAGGAGGAGTAAAGAGAGGAAGAGGAGAAGGAAGAGGAGGAGCTAGGAGAGAGGGACAAGAGAGGGGGAACATGGAAGTGGGTATGTACGTGTCTCTAGCAGTCAAAGGTAGTTGGTATATCTAGGTTGAGTATTGGGTTACACTTCTGATTGTATGGGCATCTTGTTATTGAGAATTACCAAATGTATAAAGCCTTTGGATAATCTAAGCATTAGAGTCTCCTTTGTATTGAGCCCATGTGGATGGCGGGATGGACTGGGCTCAGCCAAGCATTGTGGAGACAGCGTGGTAGATTGGCAGAGCCATCTCCCACGCTGGCGTCTCATGGGTGGCAGGGTTGGTGTCTCTTACAGCCTGAGCAGATGGCCCGAGCTGAGCAGCGATGGTAAGGCCGCAGCCAGATTGAATGTCGTCATTTTAAATATTTCTCGCAATAGTTAACTATTATGCAAGTTTAGTAAATTTCCGATGGCATAGGTTCTTTTTTAAAAAAATCAAAAACTTTTTATTAGTTCTTTTTGAATTTCACATCATGTACCCCAATCCCACTCATCCCCCACTTCCTTCATACCTTCCCTGCACTCCTGCAGTCTCCTCTACAACAGGAAAAAAAAAATCTTGTGTAAGCTACAGTGTATTACACTGTGTTCCTCAGCATATCAATTTCTCTACATTTCTTTGCTTGCAAATGTTTATTGCCATTTGGTCTGGTATGAGGCCTCTGACATCTGGTACAGTATATTGATATATTGGAACCTCAATGCTTCCATATGCATATTAGCTCACCCATGCCCCTGTCCCTAAGGTCAGCTCTAGTGTGTTGCTCAGGAGAGATACAGGGCCTACTCTCCAAAGCATCTTATCAAGTAAGGGGCAGACAGCTCTCTTGCCCTCAGGACCACAGGGCCAGCTCTCCTCCAATGCCTAGGCAAGGGTTGGGGCCAGTTCTGCACAGCTCTCAGACATCAAAATGTTCCCAGATTGAAGTCCAGATCAGGGATATCCACCTGGCCTTTGGTGGTAATAGACTCCTGATGCTACAGGGACATGGTCCCAGACTGGTATCCAGTATCAGCATAAGCCAAGACCCCACCATGGTCCCAGCTACTCAAATTAGACTGTTCTTGACTACCCTCAAGTCTCCAGTTATGCTTCTCTTTTTTTTGTGCCTATATTTACCTGTTTCTTTTTCTCTTCCATTTCTCCTCCACTTACTTCCTCCTCTTAATGGTGTACTCATAGTCTCTGAGTGTCTGAAATAGTCTCAGGAGTGTTCTAAGAAATGCTATACCCCAGTTGTCCATTATGTCCAAGAGGCTGGTTGTCCTCTTGGGCGTGGACTGCCTCCCACAGCCTGTGCAATGCCAGACTGGCACTTGTCTTAGGCTAGCTCCCTGTCCAAGCCCCATGGCACTGGACTGATGATCATCTTGGGCTTGTCCCTCGCTTGGGCCACTCTTGTCTGGTAAACCCATGTGGCTCCATGTAGGGGTTGTCTGTCTCTGGCTCATATCCCTTCCTGGGAGGCCATTGTAGCATGTACATAAGCATCTGGACTGGTGGTCATCTCAGGTTAGCTCCCTATCTGGGCCCCCTGATGCTGGACTGGTGGTCACCTCAGGCTTTCCCTTTCCAGGAGGCATTAAGCTACTAATTATTCACATGTTCACAAGCCAGAACACTGAGCATAGACATAACCTCTCTCTTCTCTGCCACCTACTGATGCACATGTGACATATCAGCCACACCTGATAACTACTCTAGTGGCAGGAGTAGATTGTTTTTAAAGGTCCATTGCCTCAGTAGCTATGTTTCTAGTACCAGGCATTGACAGAAGCCATGCAGGGAAAGCTGTGGCAAGCAAGCAAGCTTCCTGGAGTCAACCTACCATTTGCATGGCTGCAATAGGTGAATCCTGGAAAGGCGGGCCCCAGTAACTTTATCCCAGGATTGCTTCTGGATGCTGATGTACCTTCTTATAATTGTCATTGTTCTGTTCCGCATTTTTCTGACAAAGTGTGACTGGAAAAAGAAAGACTCTTTATCAGTTATGACTGATTTTCCCCACCCTATTGGGAAAATTTCCTGCAGATCAATATGAACATGTACTTTCATGAAATAATGCTGTTTAGATGAATTGATGATTTTTAAAAAAAATTCCTGATAATGATTTTATAGTTCTCCTGAGTTGACTCAAGTAAATTTAAGCTTCCTATAAAATAAAAAGCTACAAATAGAGTTCTGTGTCATGAACTAATTGCACTAGGAAAAGAAAGTAGGTTTAGAATAAATTTATGATCAAGGAAAACATTCTTTCTAGGTTAGGAATGAAGTCATTAATTTCCATAACTAAAGATCATAAACTGGTAATGGACAATCACAGGTACAAGGACAGAAAATAAATGATTGACTAGTTAATCTATATAAGACTTCAAAATAATAAGATACAAGACAGATGATTTTTCTCTTGACAAAATCTTTGCTAACTTAAGACATAAAAACTATTGCTTTAAATGTATAATGAACTTGTGGAACTTAAAAAAAAAAGATAATAGATGTTTAGTCAGACATGCCTTTTAGTGGAAAAACACGTAAACAATTCTGCTGTAACTCCTTAAACCTTATCAACCTATGACATGAACTGTTACTTTAAACACTTACTGTGAACTTATGAAAAATACAAATATTTAGAAAACCACGTAATCAATTTTCCTGTTGTAACTTCCGGTTGTGGAACATTTTATCTGTGAGGCAAATTATTTCTTACATAGAACACTTTTGTCTGGGAAGGTATAAAAGGCTGAAAGCAAAAATAAAAGGGAAGTGAAGCTCTTTTCTTCTTCATGTAGTGTGTGTGATCATTTGCTTGCTAGTGCATGTGCTTGTGTGTGTGTGTGTGTGTGTGTGTGTGTGTGTGTGTGTGTGTGTGAGAGAGAGAGAGAGAGAGAGAGAGAGAGAGAGAGAGAGAGATTTTCTCTCTTTTTCTTTTCTGTCTTGCCAGTCCCTAAAGAGTTAAAAGACATCAGAGTTTCTGGTCACAGGTCATAGAAACTGGATGTAAGTAGTAACATTTCCTCCCAGCTGCTATCAGCAGGAGTCAATTGCCAGAAGTAATCAGCTCTAGTTGCAGAATAGTAAAAGAATGTTAATTACCATCAGCTTTTGGTCCAGCCATTTTTGCTGGCTCACTCAGTTTACCTGGTTGTTAAAGCTGGTCTTTGACAGGGCTTGATTTTCTTACTGTTGAATGGGCTTTATGTTGAGTTAGACAGCTGCTGGTTACCAACATGTGAGTGCCATTACAACATTTTTACAGATTTCTTGGTATAGTTTTAACTGTTGTAGTTCATTTGTTTAATTGCTTCTCTTGCTTGGCAGCTTGTAAAGTATTTTCTGGTACTATGGAAGTTAGACTGCAGGAAGGAAGCTTTCAGATCAGATACAGTTCAAACCATGAGAAGTGTGTCTGAAGTATAGCATTTCTTTAGCAATAGGTATCTACCCTCAACTCCCAGAAGTAACCAAGGGCTACAGACAATCTCTATTGTTTTAGGAATCACTCTAACTACTTTGATAGACTATTCAATGGGTGATTTTTCATGCCTGATCTCCATTAGGCTATAGTTTTTTGGGGATCGTTGTCACCCAAGTGGCATAACTTCCTGATAGGTAGGTTGGTAAGTAGGTAATTAAATAGATGATAGATGATTAATAGAGAGATGTATACACATATACTTATATGAGTTTTTAAAAAAATTTTAGATAAATATAAATAATACAATTTTTGAGGCTTTATCAAACAATCTTTTGGCTGCTGTATTGCCTTCCTGACCCTCCTCCCTAGTTGAAACACCTCAATATTTTCTCATTTCCTGTTTCACATCACCTGTATCCTGCTATTTCTTCTCATTCCCCTCCTCCCATTAATACTCTTCTGGTTTTAGTCATCATGCCATGTTGTCTGCTCACATATGAAGATTTGGAGCTAGAAACCACTCATGAGCAAGAACATTGTGTTTCTGGGTCTGGTATGTCTGAGTTTAGTCAAATGAGTCATAGTAGCAAATTCAATACTTACTTAAAAGTTATCAAACCACATCTAGAATTGTACTTATAACCTTTTGTTTTTCATCAAGTATATATAAAGCACCTTTATATCGTTAGAAGAAAAACTACTTATACTGGAAGAGGATAGTACTCAGCATGCAATCCCTTCATGTGCTTTTTTCATGTGCATTTATTGTTGACTAGACTTACAGGAATGGAGAGACTATTATTATGTCAGTACATAATGTATGTCAGTATAGAGGCTTCTGTACATGTATTTGAGCTTTTTGTGGTTAGGTAGGAATATTTTTGAACCACATATTAATATTTATACTTGATATTTAAAATACTTCTTGTGCAAGTGTCCTTTTTTTGCATTTTTATTGGATATTTTATGTATTTACATTTCAACTTTTATCCCCTTTCCTGGTTGCCCTCTGGAACCTCCCTATTCCATCCCCCTCCCCCAGCTTCTCTGAGGGTGCTCCCCCTCCCACCCACCCACTCCTATTTCACTGCCCTGGCATTCTCCTACACTGGGGAATTGAGCCTTCACAGGACCAAAGGCCTCTTCTATTGATGCCAGTCAATGCTATGCTATTCATGCTGGAGCCATGTGTACTCATAGGTTGGTGGTTTAATCCCTGGGAGCTCGGGGGTGGGGTCTGGTTGGTTGATACTGTTGTTCTTCCTATAGGGTTGCAAACCTCTTCAGCTCCTTCAGTCCTTTCTCTAACTCCTTAATTGGGGTCCCTGTGCTCAGTCTAATGGTTGGCTGTGAGCATCCGCTTCTGTATTTGTCAGGCTATGGCAAAGCCTCTTAGGAGTCAGCTATAACAGGCTCCTTGTTAGCAAGCAGTTCTTAGCATCTGCAGCAGTGTCTGGATTTGGCGTCTGTATTTGGGCTGGATCCACAGGTGGGACAGTCTCTGGATGGCCTTTCCTTCAGTCTCTGCTCCACACTTTGTCCCCATGTTTCCTTTAGACAAGAGCCGTTGTGGGTTAAAAATTTGGAGATGAGTGGGTGGTCCCATACTCCAAACCCTTGCCTAACCTCTGGATATGATTTCTACAGGTTCTCCCACCTCTTTGTTGGGCATTTCAGCTAACTGTTGGGTCCTGGGAGCCACTTACATTCCTGGTATCTGGGACTTGCTGGTGGCTACAACCCCCATTGCTACATACCTCATTTCAAATTCCTGACCATCTGTATATAATCCCTGTCTCCTCCCATATACCTGATCCTGCCAGCCCTTTTCACCTTTTCCTCCTCTCTTCCTCTCAAGTCTCTCACATCCTCTACCTCCAGTGAGTATTTTGTTTCCCCTTCTAAGAAGGACTGAAGTGTCAACATTTTGATCTTCTTTCTTCTTGAGCTTCATATGGTCTGTGAATTATATCTTAGGTATTCCGAGCTTTTGAGTTAATATCCACTTATCAGTGAGTGCATACCAAGTGTATGCTTTTGTGACTGAGTTATCTCACTCAGGATGATACTTTCTAGATCCATCCATTTGCCTGCGAATTTCATGAAGTCATTGTTTTTCATCGACAAGTACTACTCCATTGTGTAAATGTACTACATTTTCTGTATCTATTCCTCTGTTGAAGGACATCTGTGTTCTTTTCAGCTTCTGGCTATTATAAATAAGGCTGCTATGAACATAGTGGAGCATGTGCCCTTGTTATATGTTGGAGCATATATGTATGGCTGGGTCCTCAGGTAGTACAATGTCCAATTTTCTGAGGAACCACCAGACTGATATCCAAAGTAGTTGTACCAGCTTGCAATCTTACCAACAATGGAGAATTGTTCCTCTTTCTCCACATCCTCATCATCATCTGCTGTCACATGAGTTTTTTATCTTATTCATTCTGACTGGTGTGAGGTGGGGTCTCAGGGTTGTTTTGATTTGCATTTCCCTGATGACTAAGGATACTGAACATTTCTTTAGGTGCTTCTCAGCCATTCGAGTTTCCTCAGTTGAGAATTCTTTGTTGAGCTCTGTACCCCATTGTTTAATAGGGTTATTTGGTTCTCTGGGTCTAACTTCTTGAGTTCTTTGAATATATTGGATATTAGCCCTCTATTGGATATAGGATTGGTAAAGATCTTTTCCCAATCTGTTGGTTGCCGTTTTGTCTTATTGACAGTGTCCTTTGCCTTACAATTGCTTTGCAATTTTATGAGGCTCCATTTGTCTATTGTTGATCTTAGATGATAAGCCATTAGTGTTCTGTTCAGGAACTTTTCCCCTGTGCCCAGGTATTCGAGGCTCTTCCCTACTTTCTCTTCTATTAGTTTCAGTGTATCTGGGTTTATGTGGAGGTCCTTGATCCACTTAGACTTGAGCTTTGTACAAGGAAATAAGAATGAATCGATTTGAATTCTTCTACATGCTGACCTCAAGTTGAACCAGCACCATTTGTTGAAAATGCTGTCCTTTTTCCACTGGACAGTTTTAGCTCCTTTTTCAAAGATCAAGTGACCATAGGTGTGTGGGTTCATTTCTGGGTCTTCAATTCTATTCCATTGATCTTCCCGCCTGTCTCTGTATCAATACCATGCAGTTTTTAATCACTATTTGTCTGTAATACAGCTTGAGGTCAGGAATGATGATTCCACCAGAAGTTCTTGTATTGTTGAGAATAGTTCTCACTATCCTGGGTTATTTTTGTTATTCCAAATGAATTTGCCAATTTCTTTTTCTATCTCTATGAAGAATTGAGTGGGAATTTTGATGGGGATTGCATTGAATTTGTAGATTGCTTTTGGCAAGATGATCATTTTTACTATGTTAGTCCTGTCAATCCATCAGCATGGAATATCTTTCCATCTTCTGAGATCTTCAATTTCTTTCTACAGAGACTTGATGTTTTTGCATTACAGATCTTTCATTTGCTTGGTTATATTCACAACAAGGTATTTTATATTATTTGTGACTATTGTAAAAGGTGTTATTTCCCTAATTTCTTTCTCAGCCTGTTTATTCTTCAGGTAGAGGAAGGCTACTGATTTGTTTGAGTTCATTTTATATCCATCCACTTTTCTGAAGTCGTTTTTCAGGTTTAGGAGTTCTCTGGTGGAAGTTTTGGGGTCACTTAAGTATACTATCATATCATCTGCAAATACTGATATTTTCACTTCTTTCTTTTTTCTTTTTCTTTTTCCTATTTGTATCCCTTTGACTTCCTTTTGTTTTCTAATTGCTCTGGTTAGGACTTCCAGTACTGTATTTAATAGGTGGGGAGAGAGTGAGCAGCCTTATCTAGTTCCTGATTTTAGTGGAATTGCTTCAATTTTCTCTCCATTTAATTTGATATTGGCTACTGGTTTGCTGTATATTGCTTTTACTATGTTTATATATGGATCTTGAATTTCTGATCTTTCCATGACTTTTAACATAAGGGTTGCTGAATTTTGTCAAATGTTTTCTCGGGATCTAATGAGATAATCATATGGTGTTTTTGTGTTTGTTTGTTTGTTTGTTTGAGTTTGTTTAAATAGTGGATTATGTTGATGGATATATTGAAGTATCCTTGCATTCCTGGGATGAAGCCTACTTGATCATGGTGAATGATCATTTTGATGTGTTCTTGGATTCGATTTGCCAGAATTTTATTGAGTATTTTTGCATTGATATTCATAAGGGAGATTGGTCTGAAGTTCTCTTTCTTTGTTGGGTCTTTGTGAGGTTTAGGTATGAGTGTGATTGTGGCTTCATAGAACAAATTGGGTAGTGTTCCTTCTGTTTCTATTTTGTTGAATAGTTTTAAAAGAATTGATACTAGGTCTTCCTTGAAGGTCTGATAGAATTCTGCAGCAAAACAATTTGGGCCTGAGATTTTTTTGGTGGGGAGACTTTTAAAGACTGTTGCT
The DNA here is from genome assembly GCF_004785775.1 of Grammomys surdaster. Lineage (NCBI taxonomy): Eukaryota > Metazoa > Chordata > Mammalia > Rodentia > Muridae > Grammomys > Grammomys surdaster. Next base: position 17,230 of record NW_021604624.1, read on the forward strand.
ATTTCTTTAGTGGTTATGAGACTGTTTAGATGGTTTATCTGCTCCTGATTTAACTTTGATACTTTGTATCTGTCTAGAAAGTTGTCCATTTCATCCAGATTTTCCAGTTTTGTTGAGTATAGACCTTTGTAGTAGGATATGATGATTTTTTGAATTTCCTCAGTTTCTGTTGTTATGTCTCCCTTTTCAGTTCTGATTTTATTAATTTGGATACTGTCTCTATGCCCTCTGGTTAGTCTGGCTAAGGGTTTATCTATCTTGTTGATTTTCTCAAAGAACCAGCTCCTGGTTTTATTGATTCTTTGTATAGTTCTTTTTGTTTCTACTTGGTTGATTTTAGCCCTGAGTTTGATTATTTCCTACCATCTACTTCTCTTGGGTATATTTGCCTCTTTTTGTTCAAGAGCTTTCAGGAGTGCTGTCAAGTTGTTAGTGTATGCTCTCTCCAACTTCTTTTTGTAGGCACTTAGAGCTATGAGTTTTCCTCTTAGCACTGCTTTCATGGAGTCCCACAAGTTTTGGTATGATGTGTCCTCATTTTCATTAAATTCTAAAAAGTCTTTAATTTCTTTATTTCTTCCTTGACCAAGTCATCATTGAGTAGAGCATTGTTCAGTTTGCATGTGTATGTGGGCTTTCCATTGTTTTTGTCATTATTGAAGATCAGCCTTAGTCCATGGTGATGTGATAGGTTGCAAGGTATTATTTCAATTTTCTTGTATCTGTAGAAGCCTGTTTTGTGACCAATTATATGGTCAATTTTGGAGAAGGTACCATGAGGTGCTGGGAAAAAGGTATATTCTTTTGTTTTAGGATGAAGTGTTCTATAGATACCTGTTAAATCCATTTGGTTCATAACTTCTGTTAATTTCATTGTGTTTCTGTTTATTTTCTGTTACTATGATCTGTCCATTGCTGACAGTGGGGTGTTGAAATCCCCCACTATTGTTGTGTGAGGTGCAATGTGTGCTTTGAGCTTTAGTAAAGTTCCCTTTATGTATGTGGGTGCCCTTGCATTTGGAGCATAGATATTCAGAATTGAGATTTCATCTTGGTTGATTTTTCCTTTGACGAGTATGAAGTGTCCTTGTCTTTTTTGATTACTTTTGGTTGAAAGTTGATTTTATTTGATATCAGAGTGCCTACTCTAGCTTGTTTCTTGGGACCATTTGCTTGGAAAATTGTTTTCCATCCTTTTACTCTGAGGTAGTTCTTTGTCACTGAGGTGTGTTTCCTGTATGCAGCAAAATTCTGGGTCCTGTTTATGTATTCAGTCTGATAGTCTACATCTTTTTATAGGGGAGTTGAGTCCATTGTTGTTAAAAGATATTAAGGAAAAATGATTGTTGCTTCCTGTTATTTTTGTTATTAGAGGTGGAATTATGCTTGTGTAGCTATCCTCTTTTAGAGTTGTTGGAAGATTACTTTCTTGCTTTTTCTAGGTTGTAGTTTCCCTCCTTGTGTTGGAGTTTTCCATCAGTTATCCTTTGAAGTGCTGGATTTGTGGGAAGATATTGTGTAAATTTGGTTTTGTCATGGAATATCTTTGGTAATTGAGAGTTTTGCTGGGTATAGTAGTCTGGGCTGGCATTTGTGTTCTCTTAGGATCTGTATGATATCAGTCGAGGATCTTCTGGCTTTTATAGTCTCTGGTGAGAAGTCTGGTGTAATTCTTATAGGCCTGCCTTTATATGTTACTTTACCTTTTCCCTTACTGCTTTTAGTATTTTTTGTTTGTTTTGTGCATTTGATGTCTTGATTATTATGTGACAGGAGGAATTTCTTTTCTGGTCTAGTCTATTTGGAGTTCTGTAGGCTTCGTGTATGTTCATGGATATCTCTTTCTTTAGGTTAGGGAAGTTTTTTCTATAATTTTGTTGAAGATGTTTACTGCTCCTTTAAGTTGGGAATTTTCGTTCTCTTCTATACCTATTATCCTTAGGTTTGGTCTTCTCGTTGAGTCCTGAATTTTCTGGATGTTTTGGGTTATCAGCTTTTTCATTTTGCATTTTCTTTGACTGTTGTATCAATGTTTTCTATGGTATCTTATGCAGCTGAGATTCTGTCTTTTATTCTGTGGATGGTGCTTCCATCTATGACTCCTGATCTCTTTCCTAGGTTTTCTATCTCCAGGATTGTTTCCCTTTGTGATTTCTTCATTTTTTCTATTTCCAATTTTAGATCCTGGATGGTTTTGTTCAATTCCTTCACCTATCTGGTTGTGTTTTACTAATTCTTTAAGGGACTTTTGTTTTTCCTCTTTAAGGATTTCTTCCTGTTTACCTGTGTTCTCCTGTATTTTTTTTTAATAGAAGTTACTTATGTCCTTCTTAAAGTCCTCTGTCATCATCATGAGATGTGATTTTAAATCCTAATCTCGCTTTTCTGTTGTGTTGGGGGTATCTAGGACTTTCTGTGGTGAGAGACATGGGTTCTGATGATGCCAAATAGCCTTGGTTTCTGGTGCTTAGGTTCTTGTGCTTGCCTTTCACCATTTGGTTATCTCTGGTGTTAGTTGGGCTTGCATTCTCTGACTGGAGCTTGTCCCTCCTGTGGACCTGTGAGCCTGTCATCTTAGGTTCGTCAAAACTCCTGGGAGACTACCTCTCTCATAGAGGTAATGAGGTTCAGAGAGCTGTGATCTTAGGTGTGTCAGCACTCCTAGGAGACCAATTCTCTCCTGGCAGGCTTTGGGTGTCGAGGGGCATGTCACAGTGTTAGTTCTGGGGTGCTGATGGAAACAGGAAGGATTCTGTCCCTTGCTGTTTTGCAGTTCTTGTGCCGTGTGGGCTCCTGTAGCGTCCCTCTTAGGCCAGTTACTGGAGCGAAAGTGGTGGTCTCACCTGTGAGCTTAGAAGTGACAGCACTTCTGGGAGACCAGCTCTCTCCGGGAGGAATTGGGTACGGAGGGCTGTGGGACATTCTTAACTCTGGGGCGCAGATAGCAAGGTATTTTTCTAGTAACTCCTGGGAGACTTGTAACTACTTTATGAGAAAGGCATTAGTATATGTGAGTTTTAACAGGAGCTGAGAGAAGCACAGAAGGTGGCTCCAGGCCACATAGTTACAGGTTTGGAGCAGGTTGTCTCACTCTTAGGCTTGTGCTCTTAGCACTACACCAAGTGATAACGTACTAGCTGTTTCTACTGATTTGTTTTTGTTATTTTAGTTCTGAGTGTTGTTGGTGTACTTAATTATATTCTTGGAATATACAATTTATAGAATTTGTCCTTTTTATTATAAGATGGCATTTATGTTAGTACTGAGTGAAGGATAAATTATATACTACCTTTTATTTCACAAACTTCATATACCTAGTCTGTAAATTATAATTCCTTGAGCATGTAATTTAACTCTGAATGTATATGAAGACATGTTTTCTTTATTGGCACTCTTAACAGGAATAAAGCGACTCTAGCAGAAACATTGAAAAGTTTTGGACTTATAGAAAAGCAAATTGAAGGTAATATTTTATAAATGCTTACACTTGATAATTTCCTAAATATATTTTTTTATTTTAACTTACATCCCTTCAATATGTCTCTTGTTACTTGTTGTTTCTCCTGGCTCATGGTTCATTTCCTCTCATGGTGTCTTCCTCCTTTTGTGTGTGCTTTCTTCTTCTTTTCTCTCTATATGCCACCCTGAATCAGGTAACTGAAAACTCATTTACCACTATCTACTGCCAAATCACAGGCCTTAGCCTTTTATTGACCAATTAACTTGAGAAGCAAGGCTACATAGCATCACTTGGTGTATGTGAGGCTCTCCTTGTTGTGGGCAACCAGATCTTAGGGGCCAGGTTTTAGCATTTGAATATACAACAGCACAGACCAACCCCAACAATGGCATTGCAAACATATAGTGCACATGCAATCAAAACGCTAAAACACATAAAATAAAAACAAATATTCTTAAAAGATAAATGCTGTTATGATTTGGTTGTTGCTCCCATAAAGTTTAGAGAGTTCAAGGATAGAACACATTATGAATCATTCAGATGTGTGGTAATACATGACAGTCCGTTAATGTTGTAGTAAGTCTACAAATTGGTTTATCTTAAGAAAGTTAGAAATACTGTGCAACCTTAAAAGATGAATAGGAGTTATTTGAGTGAAGAAGGAAAATATTGGTCATTTAAGTTGGCAATAGTATAAGAATTATAACATAAGAATTAAAACTGGAGAGCATCATCACTAATTTGGCAGAGGTTCTGCTTGGAGTACTAAAGCCTTTGGACATTTTTAGTACTAACCAGGGAATTGTTAAAAATATTTATGATGAAATAAATGATAATGCAGCTTAAATGTGTACTCAATAAAAATTAGATTGCTAATGAAAGAAAGTGAAATGGACAGTTTAGAAACATCTTTACCTGCTATAATTGACAAAACTTGGTGATTGAAGGCAAAGAAAAGGTGATGAGATACTCAGTTACTTTCAACCAATAAAAATGAATAGAAGAGGAAAACCAAGTAGTAGGAGGGTGTGGCACAGTTGTGGAGCATCTGTCTATCCACCAAGACCTGGGTTTGTTCCCTGATGTCACACATGAAAGAGAAAAGGCATGTTTTAGAGAGGAAATGATGTATCTGTAAGTGGCTATTACCCATGTTTATTCAGACACCACAGCCCAAGTGCCTGGTTGCAAGGGTTTGTTATTGGAAGCTGTTGTTCTATCTTTCCTTTGGGTGATTCATTAAAATTAATATTGTAGACTATGAATCCAATTAGTGTGTAGAATTGTATATAAAATATATAATGGTGGATACTTGTATCTATTTCAGACTTCATAAAATCCCATTCAACTTTAGAATCTCAAACTGAAACGGAGCCAGGTAAGGATCCATTCATTTAAATATCATCACATTAACACCTCCTAAAGGTTCCATATCCTTCCCAATTACTACCAAATGAGGACCAAGTGTTCATGTTACTGAGCCCGTGCGAACATTCTCATTCATACCAAGATAGTTAAGAAATCTCTGCATTCTTGATGCTTTTTTCAAGATTTTATCTGTTTTCTTTGTTTGTTTGAAGAAAGAGTGTCAGGTATCCCAGGTTAGCTTCAAAATCAGCTCACTGTCTTTGAAGCTCTTTCTGCTGTCTGTACTGGTGATGATTGCAGGAGTCTTCATATGCAGTATACAAGCACCTGCATGGAGACTTTGGTAGCAAAGGCTGTTTGGATTCTCAGGTGTGTGTGTGTGTTTTACCCAATGGAAGCTACAGCAGGGAGATAGATGTTGGTGACAAATATAGCTTGCAATGTGATCATAATAACAGTAGCACCAGCACTGAAGCATGTTATCTATGAGATGTACATAGATTTGGGTTCCATACCACAGGTTCTTATGGGCTAGCTGGGTCTGTGAGATCCAGATGCTGCTGTATTCTGAGCTACTGCTTTCTCAGCAACCTCAGTGGGGATGTTCCTGCAGCATCTGAAGCTCTGGTGTCTGCATTGCAGGTTTTGTCAGACTGGCCCCAAAGCTGGGCTCTTGTCTGCATATGTGCAGATCCTTGAGCTGTAAACTTGAGTGATCTGGTAGCAGCTCTTATGTTTGAGTCCTAGACATCCAAAGTGGCAGTGAAGCTTGGGTTGCAGTGTTGTGAGCACACAGTGCAGCTATGAGGTCCTGGGGACTTCTTAGATGCAGGGATGGCTTTCCTGGCTGCTTGTGTGGGAGGGAAAGAAGTCTGGTATGATTTTCATCATTTTTCTTTATATAAGTTATTTTTGCTCCCTTTGACTTCTTTACATTTTTCTCTTCATCTTTGATTTTTATGGAGTTTGAATATCATTACATGTTTAGGTGCATATTTTTGATTTTGTTTTTATTTTATTTTTTTTTCAGCTTCAGCACGTCCAACTAGCTTACCAGGTAAAAGTACTTACTGCACAAGCTTGGTGGTTTGAGTTAGTCCTTGGAACTCGTGCGATATTGGAAGGAGGAAATCAGACTCCAGAGAGTTGTGCTTAACTCTCCACACTCAGGCCATGTTATAATCACCCCATAGACATGTCATGCATACCCATACAATGATAACAAACATTTAAGTAATACATGCCTTAGTTCTGTCATTAATTTTAGAAAAGCTGTTGTCATTATCACTTCACAATGCTCTTTCATTTGCCCTTTGTCATTTGTTACCCTGTTAGGCATGTATTACACCTGATTTTATTACTCCAATAGCCATATATTACACCTGTTTTTATTATTCCATTAGTCATGTATTACACCTGTTTTTTTTAGACTATGAATTGAATTCACAGATCTTGAATTCTCAATTACATTTTTACCTCATTCGTATTCATAGTTTGGGGAGTTTCTAAAGACAGTTTCATACCTATTGACCTTTTTCAAGTAAGTTGCTTTAATGGTCTACAAAATACTCTTAAGAATTATTTTAAAATGTGCAGGTTGTTTTCCAAAATATTCCAAATACTAAATTACATTCTTTTTACCTTACAGTAGCCACATAGAGTAAGCATTTATTAGACAATAATGTAACATTACCTGGTTATTATGATTATTAAAATACTCATTCCTGTTCCTGAAGATCCAAACCAGCAGGATCTCCATGACACAGGACAACAACAGAATACCCAAGAGGAATCCTTGTGAGGATCCAGTATTGATAGTGTAGCAGAAGCCATAGGCCTTGGAACAGACCAATGACTTAACTGCAATGAACATTTGCAAATAAATATGTGTGAATAAATGACTATACTGTGTGATACACTGTAACACACTTCAGATCCCACGACAAGATGGTTTTTGGAGTTTTATTTGTTTTTATTTTCATTCTATCTTGTTATTTTCTTTTGTGGGAGAGGTTGCAAAGGATGGAGGGCAGATACAAAAATATGGGGATAAATGGGATTGGGGTGCATGATGTGAAATTCACAAAGAATCAATAAAAAAATTAAAAGAAGAGCCCACATAGATTAGAACACATGGTGTGATTGGCAAAATGCAAGTGCTCCTTAAGGAGTAACAATGATTATTCTGTATTTTTTCCCTTTCATTTTTTTTCTAAGCCAGAGTTTCTTTTATGTAGCCTTGGCTGTCCAGTAACAGTCTGAACTCTTAGTTTGTCTGACTCTGCAATTGCTGAAATTAAAGGTGTTTGCCAACACTGACATTATTTATTTATTTATTCATTTATTGTTTAAATGGAGACATTTTCTTTTTTGTTGTTTTTTATTTTTTAAGATTTACCTATTATTTATTTATATATATATCCCATTGCTCTCTTCAGACACACCAGAAGAGGGCATCAGATTCCATTGCAGATGGTTGTAAGCCACCATGTGGTTGCTGGGAATTGAACTCAGAACCTCTGGAATAGCAGTCAGTACTCTTTAACCCCTGTGCCATCTCTCCATCTCCCTTATTTATTTATTTTTTTAAGATTTACAAATTCATGTATTTTATGTATATATGTATATGAGTGCTCTGTCTTTATACATATCAGAAGAGGGAATCTAATTCTGTTAAAGATAGTTCTGAGCTACCATATGGTTGCTGAGAATTGAACTAAGAACCTGTTGAAGAGTAGTCAGTGCTCTTAACCTCTGAGCCATCTCTCCAGCCCTGCATTATTTATTTTTTTAAATTTTATTTTATTTACTTTTTATTTACTGCCTGTATCAGTCACAAGGCATTCGTTGCTACAGTAGAGCTTTAGCATTTCTTTTTACTTTTTTATTAGAGTTTCTTCTTATATTATCCATCTGCTCTTGTATGTTGCCAGTTTTTCCCTAGGTAATAAATACTGTTAATTAATTGTTTAAAATTCCTTCCTGATAACTTAAAAATATCTACTATATCTGAAATTTTGTGCTCATAGTTGCCTATTTCTTCAGAATGTGGTCCCTCCCCCATCCTCTGGGTATGCCTTGTATCATAGGTATTTTCTATTGAAATTTCAGTTTTCAAATAGAAATTTCTATTTGAAATAGAAAATTGAAATTTTCTATTGAAAGCCAGAGATGATATATAGGAAAAAGTAACATAAGGTAAATGCGATTGAAAGAAACATGTCACCTCCTTATGATTTGTTAGTTTTCTCATGCATATCAGTGAATTGTATGGTCATCGAACTTCAGCCATTATAACACCTTTATATATTCAGCATTAGGAACTCCTGCTTCAGTGACTACTCGGATGAATACGATGATGAAAATATTTGAAAATCAGACAACAATGTTAGAGAAGTAAGCTTTGGAAATAATTATTTATTATTTTGTATTTATAAAATTGAGTGCATAGAGTAGAACCATTGAGAGCATACATAATAAATAAGGTCTTCATCATAAGCTGGCTTCTTTTGTTCTCATTAATTAATTAATTAATTAATTCACTTTATGGCCTGATCAAAGGTCTCCCCTCTAATTGCACCCCATTTTCCTCAAAGATGGGGAGGCCGTAGATTGGTACCAACCTACTCTGATACATCAAGTCCCAGCAGGACTAAGTGCATCCTTTCCCATTGAGGCCAGAGAAGACAGTCTAGCTATGAGAAAGGGATCCAAAGCAGGCAACAGAGTCAGAGATAGTTCCCCTCTCTAATTGTTAGGGGGCCAACATGAAGAACAAGCTGCACATCTGCTACAAATGTATAGCAGGCCTAGGTCCACAGTGTCATGCTCTTTGGTTGATAATTTGTGAGCCACTATAGGACCAAATTAGTTTAGTCTGTAGGTATTTTTTGTGGCATCCTTGATCCATCAGGCTCCCTCAATCCTTCTCCCAACTCTTCCACAAGACTCCTTGAGCCTCCACTTATTATTTGACTGTGGGTCTCTACATCTGTTTCGCTAAGCTGCTAGATGAAGACTCTCAGAAGATAGTTATACTACGTCCCTGTCTGCAAGTCATTATCATTATCATGAAAAGGTTAGGGGTTGGCTCTTTCCTATGATGTGGGTCTCAAGTTGGGCCAGTCATTAGTTGGCCATTCCCCGGATATCTGCTCCATCTTTATCCCTGCACTTCCTGTAGGCAGGACAAATCTTGGGTCCAGGGCTTTGTAGATGAGCTGGTGTCTGCTACCTTCAATTGCAAGTCTGAACTGGCTACAGGAAGTGGAGTCTTCAGGCTCAATATCCCCAGCTGGTACAGGGCTCAGCTAAGGTCACCCCCAGAGACTCCTATACACCTTCCATATCCCTGAGATGTCCTCCCACTGATTTCTGTTCTCTCTCCCAGCCTCCTCCAATCCCTCAAAAAAGAAAAGGGAAATAGGATAGATAAGAATATGGATGGAGGCAGCTGGAATGGGAGGATCAAGTCAGGAAGTAGAGGGGAGAAGGGATTGTTGGAGGGAATATGGGTAGAGATGGGGTATTTGAGGGGCTATCTCCAATACAGTGTCACACAGTATATCAACCACTCCAGGGCAGCCCTCATATTCAGGAGTAGTTTTCCAGTGTATAATGAACTCCACAGCTTTTTGTTTGTTTGTGCTTCTAATTAGTTATAATTTGATGGGTTTTGCTTGCTCATTTGTTTTGTTTTTATATTTTTGGGTGATGCTTTACTTTATTTTTAATTTTGGGGTGTTTGTTGTATTGATTTTTGTTCTTTTCATAAAGAACATAAAGTTGGGTGGGTGGGGGGAAGTATCTGAGAGGATTTGGGGGAAGACAAAAATATGGTCAAAATATATTTCAATTTAGAAGTTTCTTTAAACAATAGAAGTATGATTAAAAGATAAGACAACTGACCTCATACTTGTATGTACACATTGTCTTAATTTGAATTTTATTGCTATGAAGAGACACCATGACCATGGCAACTCTTATAAAGAACATTTTGTTGGGGCTGGTTTACAGTTTTAAAGATTTAGTCTATTATTGTCATGGTGGGAAGTATGGCAGCATCTAGGCAGACATGGTGCTAGAGAAAAAGCACAGAGTTCTACACCTTGACCTGCAGGCAGCAGAAAGAACTATGTGACACTCTGAGCATAGCATGGGCACAGGAGACTTCATAGCCCATTCCCACAGTGACATACTTTCTCCAACAAGGCCACACCTCCTAATAGTGCCCTTCCCTATAGACCAAGTATTCAATCTCATGAGTCTATGGGGTGGGCATACTTAATCAAACCACCACATTCTACTTCCTAGCCTCCAGGCACCTACAGTCATGACAATGCAAAATTCATTTAGTCCAACTTCAAAAGTCTCCATAGTCTATCACGGCCTCAACAATATTTAAAAGTTCTAAGTTAGAAGTCTCTTCTGAGATTCATGCAATCACTTACTATAATCCCCTATAACATCAAAATATAAAACAGATCACTTACAATATACAATGCACACAGGCTATATATTACCATTCCAAAATGTAAGCAAGGAAGCATAGTAAAGAAGTACCAAAGCAAGACTGAAAACCAGCGGGAGAAACTCCAAACTCTGCATCTCCTGTCTGATGTAAAAATTCTCTCAGATCTCCAACTTCTTTCAGCTTTCTTGAGAGCAATACATTTTTTTTCTCTTGAGCTGTTTTCCCTCCTTGTTAGCAGCTTTCCTTGGAAGGTATACCATGACACAGGCAAATCTAACCTCTTGAGGTGCCCAAGAAAACACAGCCTTCACCTTCACAGCTTCACACAACAGTCTCTCCTGGCCTCCATGCAGGGCCTCAGTGGCTTTCCTCAGTTGCTAAGGGAGATTCCATAAGTGCTTTCTTCTATCCTTGATTCTAAAGCCAGAATCACATGGCTGAAGCTGCCAAGTTCTGCTGCTTTCTGGGAGTGGAATATATTCCCCTCGTTTAATTACATCTCCACCAACATTCTCTTTTCCATGGTTTCCTTCACTATCTAAGCTTGGCTGTCCTGGAACTTGCTCTGTAGACTAGGCTGGCCTTGAACTCAGAGATCTGAATGTCTCTGTCTCCTGAGTGCTGGGATTAAAGGTGTGTTAGTTACAGGGTACTGTTGGTGGATATGTGTAGGGAGGATTCTTACAGGAGTCTAGATTTTGGCTATAGCACAGGAGTAGGTTGTGAGACTAGGAAGAGTGCACTTGTTAAAAGTCTTTTATAAAAATATAAATGTGTTCCATAACTTGAAATATGGATATATTTAATATAGTATAGTTACTTTTGGTCTGTTTTTCAGAGCTTTAACTGAACAGAATGTAATTGAGTGTGTAAGTATAACATTCTTAATTTGATATTGCAATTTGAACTTGAAATGACCATTTTCACTCATCGTAATCATAGATTACGTAAGCACTTACTCAGTTTACCCAGGTTGTGAACTAGAAGGAATTGTATGTTATTTTTCACTTTATAGACATCATAGTCATTCAGAAACATTTCTGAATATTAAGCTGGAATCTATTTCTTATCTAGATATATCAATCTCAATGGCAGTTGAGAAATTAATCCTGATGGCCCATTCTTTTTCCATGCTTTAGTGAGGTTATTCTTAAATTACTAAGTATTGAAGTAAACCTTATTGAGATGCCTACTTTTAATTGTAATTATTACATTTGTCTTTAGAAATTTAAACAAATGGAAACTGATTTTCAAATGTTATTACTGGAGAAAACCCTGCTGGAAGGCGAAATACGAAGGCTGAGAGAGATAGAGGTTGGTACATGAAACTGATAAAAATGACATACAGTATCAAATAAGGCCCAGTATCACACAGAAGGGACTCAAAGTGACATTCAGTTCTTTTATGACACGTTTCTATCAGTCATAATTTTAAGAAGCTCTGATTCAAAACCTTAAACTACTGTTCTAAATTTCCATATTAACTATCAAACCCAGAAGGATGAAAACAGAAACAGCTCAATCATTGTAAAAGACATCTATTTTTATTTTAACTTTTTTCTTTTTATTTTTTACTCTCCCATGCAATACATCCTGACTGCAACCTCCCCTCCCTCTACTCTTTCTAGTCCTTCCCCACCTCCTTTCTTCCCCAGAACCACTGCTTTTCTGTTTCCCCTTCAGAAAAAGGCCTCCCAGGGATGTCAACCAAACATGGCAAGGAAAGATGCAGTAAGACTACGTAGGTATAAGCCCTCATATCAAAGCTGGGCAAGGAACCATCACATTGAATTTCATAGTGGATGTACATGTTTGCATTCCCACCAGCATTGGAGCAGTGTTCCCCTTGCTCCTCATCAGCATAAGCTGTCACTGTATTATTTATCTTAGCCATTCTGACAGGTGGAAGATAGAATCTCAAAGTCATTTTGATTTGGATTTCCCTGATAGACAAAGATGTTGAATTTTATTTTAAGAGTTTCTAGGTCATTTAAGATTCCTCAATCGAGACTTCTCTGTTCAAACCTGTACCATTTTAACAGGATTGTTGGTTTATTGATGTCTAGTTTCTTGAGTTATTTTTTAAAATATATTTTGTATATTAGCCCTGTCTTGGATGTGGAGTAGGTAAAAATCTTTTCTCATTCTGTAGGCTGTAGTGTTGTCCTATTGATGGCATCTTTCTGGGGGCTTGCCCTACCTTTTAGGGACTGGTACTGGGTACTTGTCAACACAGTGTTGGATGAAGACAAAGACTGATAATCTTTGGCCTTATAATTTTATTTCTTGTGCTTAAATAAATATTATTCTTTTACTCTATAACTCAGATGAGATCAAGTCTCTTGGGACCTTGCTTCTCAGATCTCTCATAGCCGACCATGCAAAGACGGTGGGCTATCACCTGTGAAGTAACCTGCCAGCCTTTGCCTTCCCTAGATGGCTCCTGACAGTGTCAGAAGCTTTTAAGTTCCATGAGGTCCCATTTATTAATTGTTGGTTCTAGTGCCTGCACTATCTGTGTTCTGTTTAGGAAATTGTCTTCAATGCTAAAGCATTCAAGGATATTTCCTACTTTCTCTTCTATCAAGTTCAGTGTGTCTGGTTTTAGTTGAGATTATGTCTGGTTTATGTTTAATACAGTTGGACTTGAGTTTTGTGCAGGGTGATAAATATGGATCTATTTGTATTCTTCAACATGCAGACATCCAGTTTGACCAACACTATTTATTGGAAATTCTTTTTGTCTCTAATGGGTATTTCTGGCTTCTTTATTAGGATAAAACAGGTGTCCATAGGTGTGTGGATTCATTAAATTGACTAATGTGTCTGTTTTTATGCTAACACCATGCAGTTTTTATTACCATAGTTCTGTAGCACAGCTTCAAATCAGCAGTGGTGAGTTGAATCTGGAAGTACTTTTACTATTCAGAATTGTTTTAGCTATCCTGATTTTTTATTTTTACATAAGAAATTGAGTATTGTCCTTTCAAGATCAGCCAAGAGTTGTGTTAAAATTTTGATGGGAATTGCATTGAATCTGTAGATGACTTTTGGTAGGATGGCCATTTTCAATATATTATTCTCAATTCATGAACACGAAAGATCTTTTCATCTTCTGATATCTTTTCAATTTCATGAAATACATTTATATGACAAATATTTAATTTTATAAATTTGTTAGTGAATAAGAGAGTCAAAATTTTTGTTTTTCCTCCAACCTCTGGAGCTAAAGACTGAACCCAGGGCCTTTTGGTTATTAGGCAAAAACTACTACTACACTAAATCCACAAACCCCCAAGTTTTAAAATGCATTTTATGTTCTCTATAACTAGTTAATTATACCACCTATAATTATAATTAGTTAACTACATTAACTAGTGTGAGTAGAAATTAGTACAGTGCCAATGATATAAGAAAATTTGCTTCCCTTTATCTTTTCCCTTCTTACCATTTTCATTCATGTTATAAATCCAAACTACAGGCAAGAGTCAGATAAAAGTAAATTGTTATGAATGAGTTAAATCATTATATGTATAGTTAAAATACTCTTGGATTTTTTGAGGCATTTTTCCTATACTGTACTGCAGGCTAGCCAAGAACTCACTTCAACCCACCTGCTTTAATCTCCCAAGTGCTGCAATATCATGCATGGAACATTGTGTCCCGTGGAACACTCTTGGACCCACTTTTGTTGGTAACTTGATACTTCTTTGATATTGGAGGAGAAAGCAGAAATTATTTTCTCTTAATAACCTCTCATTATTTAGTATTTATTGGTCTACACTATGTATGAGTTTTATAGGAAACATCTTCAAAAGCACATTAGGTCATTTGGGGGGATATAATAGTTCTTGTTAAATTCATTACTATGTTTCCATATTCCTGTCTTTTTTTGTTGTTGATTTTCTTGTTATTGAGACAGTGTCTTCTGTGTTCAGTCTGGCCATAAACTTACTGTGGAGCTGAGAGTGATTTTAAATCCCTGATTGTCCTGACTTCATCTCCTAAGTGCTGGGTTTACAGATCTGTACCATTATATCTGTTTCTGTTTTTTTGTTTGTTTGTTTTTTGTTTTTGTTTTAACAAGGTTTCTCTGTATAGCCATAGCTGCCTTGGGACTTGCTCTGCAGACCAGGCTAGCCTTGAACTCACAGAACTCTCCCTGTGTCTGCCACCCCAGTGCTAAGATTAAAGGTGTGAACTACCACCACCACCACCTGGCTCTAGCTTTTTATTTTTGAGGAATTATTTCACCTTATGTTTAACTTGTGATAAGTTTACCACTAAAGTACATTTTTGTACATTGGGGTTTTTTAATATAAAATAATCATATACTGTCTTTGTTTTTATTATCTATAATTTTAATAATTGTTAAATTACTTCTCTACATTCATAATAAAACAATCTGGTTCTGCAGAGCAGCTAAAGAATATTTTGTGTAGGCATGGTGATATATATACCTACAATTCTACCATTTGAGAAACTTAGGTAGGAGGATCATAAGCTTATATCCAGTCTAGATCACTTAAATCCTGTCTCAGAAATGCTTTAAAACATGTGTTCAATTATGATAAAATGATGGGTTTAGATACAAATTTGTTCCAAATATGTTACACAATTTGAGTATAATTTGAACTTTACTTTTGTGTGTGTTATTACATCGGAACAAACACAAGTTGAAGGTAGCTTTGTCAGTGTCTTAGTTAAGGTCTTCTTGCTATGAAAAGACATCATAACCACAGCAACCATTATAAAAAAAATTAATTGGGACTGGCTTAGAGTTTTAGAGGTTTAGTCTGTTATCATCATGTCGGGAAGCATGGCAGCCCACAGACAGACATTGCACTGGAGAAGGAGCTTAGAGTTCTACATCTGGATCTGTAGGCAACAGAAGGAGACTGTGTGCCACACTGGGTATAGTTTGAGCCTAGGACACCTCAAAACTCACCCTCAAAGCAACACATTTCCTCCAACAAGCCCACATCTACTCCAACAAGGCCACACCTCCTAATAGTGCCACTTCCTATGGGCCAAGCATTCAAACATATGAATATATGGGGGCCATAACTAGTCACACCATTATATCCAGTTCAATGATTCTCAACATACAGAGTCTCACACAAGCTACATCTTGTGTTTCAACTTTCTTTGTAGTTTCAGATGAACCTTTTTTCACCTCAGGTTCAACCTCTACCTATGCGTTTTCTCACTTGTGTATTCAGAATCATTCACCTTAGTTTTTAAATGTATCATCGATGATATTTTTGTATGATGTCATCCTAATGAATTTCTACATGTCCTGCTGGCTCTACTGCAT
The DNA here is from genome assembly GCF_004785775.1 of Grammomys surdaster. Taxonomy (NCBI): domain Eukaryota; kingdom Metazoa; phylum Chordata; class Mammalia; order Rodentia; family Muridae; genus Grammomys; species Grammomys surdaster. The sequence goes on from NW_021604624.1 coordinate 32,848, forward strand.
ATATAGCACAATGAGGTGATTTTCAGGAGCCATAGACTACACCACAGCAAAACTGAAAAGCCATCAGAGGAAATTAATTATTTCAGTGTGTGAAATTACTCAAAATGTATGTATAAAGAGGATAGAGAGAGATCATTAATAAAGTGCTCACTGCAGAAGTACAAGGAGCTGAACACAGATCGCCAGAACCAACACTAAAAAACAAAACAAAACAAAAACCTGGGTGCAGTGGTGTATCCAATAACCCCAGCACCGGGGAATAGAGATAGTCAGATCCTAAGAACTTTCTGGCCAGCCAGTCTAACCAAAATGGTTAAGTTCATGTTAAATGAGAGTCTCTGTTTTTAAAGGTAAGGTGGAAAGTAATAGAGGAAAACTTCTGAGCTCTACACATGTACATATGCAAATATACCCCACCCTTTAAGTACAAATAGAAACAGCCTGGGTATATCATTAATTTTGCTTTGTTTTGGTTCAGATAAATTCCCCTGAAACAGAAGAGTACTCTCAGGGTAAAGGGGAAATCTGAGCTGCATATATTGCCATGTACCTCTTATAACTTATACTATCCTTATTTTGACATGTTCATAATTGTAGGCAAAGTCTGCAAGCAAAGAAGAGAGAACCAAGAAATCCGGAAAATCAGATAAGAAAAAAATTAAAGAAAAGTAAGGCATAAAGATGTGTGATCTTTTCCTTTTTTAAGTTGTAAAAATGTACCTTAATCACACTTTTTAAAAATAAACATAACACATATATAGTTTTAAATCAGGCCAGGATATGACTAGGAAAAGTCAAAAAGGAAAAAACAAGAAACTGTTACAGGATTAGAGGTGGTGAGTGAACTGCAAAAGGTAAGAGGTTCTATATTACTATTTACTATTACATACATACTACTTAAAATAGTCATTGCTTAAGTGCTTCTCAGCCATTCGAGATTCCTCTGTTTAGAATTCTCTGTTTAGCTCTATACTCCACTTCTTAATTGGGTTGTTTGATTTGTTGGTGTCTAACTTTTGAGTTATTTATATATTTGGATATTATCCAAATATATAATCCACAATTCCTATGGTTTAAATGATAAATAGAGGCTTAAGTGATAAATAAATGAATAATTTTTCTCAAGCCTACTTTTCAATGCTATGATTAAAATGTATAGTGACTGAGATTTTGAAAGTGTACTTGTCATTTTTGGTCCCTGAATATTTTTCTTCTTTGAAGAACTTCTACAGTTGATACATAACTTCCACAAAGTGGCTGGATATAAAATTAACCCAAACAAATCAGAATCCTTCCTTTATACAAATGATAAATAAGGAAACAACACAATAGTCACAAATAATAAAATAGCTTGGTGTAACTCTAACCAAACAAGTGAAAGATGTGTATGACAAGAACTTCAAGTCTCTGAAGAAAGATATGAAAGAAGACCTCAGAAGATGGAAAATTCTCCCATGCTCATGAATTGGTAGGATTAGCATGGTTAAAAATGGCCATCCTACCAAAATCTACAAATTCAATGCAATCTCCATCAAAATTCCAACACAATTCTTCACAGACATGGAAAGAACAATTCTCAACTTCATATAGAAAAGTAAAACACAGGATAACAAAACCAATTCTCAACAATAAAAGAACTTCTGGGAGAATCACGATACCTGATCTCAAGCTGTACTACAGAGCAATAATACATGGTATTGGTATATAGAAAGACAGGTTAATAATCAATGGAATAGAAATGAAGACCCAGAAATAAACCTACAACCTATGAACACTTGATCTTTGACAAAGGATCCAAAATCATACAACAGAAAAAAGAAAACATCTTCAAAAAACGGTGCTGGTCTAACTGGCGGCCTGCATATAGAAGAATGCAAATTGATTCATATTTATCTCCTTGTACAAATCTCAAGTCCAAGTGGATTAAGGACCTCCACATAAAATAAGATACACCTAATCTATCAGAAGAGAAAGTGGAAAATAGCCTGAAACGCATTGGCCCAGAAAAAAATTTCCTGGATAGAACACTCAGGCTCAGGCTCTAAGATCAACAATTGACAAATGGGACTTCATGAAACTGCAAAGATTCTGTAAGGCAAAGGGCACTGTCAATAGAACAAAATGGCAAACTATAGATTGGGAAAAGCTCTTTACTAACCCAACATTCCACAGAGGGCTCATTTCCAAAATATATATAAAAAAAAAAACACAAGAAGTTAGACACCAACAAATCAAACAACCCAATTAAAAAATGGAGTACAGAGCTAAACAAAGAATTCTAAACAAAGGAATCTCAAATGGCTGAGAAGCACTTAAAGAAATGTTCAACACCCTTAATCATCAGGGAATGCAAATCAAAATGAACCTGAGATTCCATCTTACACCAGTCAGAATGGCAAAGACCAAAAACTCAAGTGACAATACATACTGGCAAGGACATATTGCTAGTGGGATTGCAAATTGGTACAACCACTCTGGAAATCAATCTGGCAGTTTTTCAGAAAATTGAAAATAGCTGCACCTGAAGACCCAGCCATATTACTCCTTGGAATATACCCAAAGATTATCCATCATACCACAAGGGTATGTGTTCCACTATGTTCAAAACAGCCTTATTTGTAATAGCCAGAAGCTGGAAACAACCCAGATGTCACTCAGCTGAAGGATGAATACAAAAAATATGGTTCATTTAAACAATGCTATACTGTTTAGCTATTAAAAATGAAGACATCAAGAATTTTGAAGGTAAATGGATGGAACTAGAAAGTATCATCCTAAGTGAGGTAACCTGAGTAAGTGTACATGCATGGTGTGTACTCACTGATAAGTGAATATTAGCCAAAAAGTTCAGAATACTCATGAACTTAAGAAGCTTAAGGAGAAGGAAGGCCCAAGTGTGGATATCTGAAACCCACTTAGAAGGGAAACAAAATAATCATGGGAGGCAGAGGGAGGGAGGAAGCAACCTGGGTGGGAGCAGGGAAAGTGGAGGGAAAAGGAAGGGCAGAATCAGATATGTGGAAAGACAGGAAGATTGCCCAGGAGAATGAATTGAAATATGCAGTGGTGGGGGTAGGGGACAGGGTGAACCTCTAGAAAGTTCCAGAGACTTGGGATGTGAGAGACTACTTGGACTCAATGGGGATGACATTAGCCAAAGAGTCCAACAATGGAGAGATGGAACCAGAAGAGAACTACCTTCAGTAGATAGACATGGTCCCCTTTTTGAGGCATGGGGCCACCAAACGATCTTCAAAATTTTTAACCCAGAATTGTTCTTGTCTAAAGGAAGTGCAGGGACAAAATTGAGCAAAGTCTGAATGAAAAGCCACTTAGTGAGTGGTCCAACTTGGAATCCATCTAAGTGCACACACCAAAATTCTGACATTGTTACTAGGGTCATATTGTGTGTGCAGACAGGATCCTGGCATGTCTGTCCTCTAAGAGGCTTTACCAACAACTGACTGAGACAAATGCAGACACTTACAGCCAACTATTGGATTGAGATCAGGAACCCATACAGAAGAGTTAGAGGAAGGACTGAAGAATCTGAAGGGGATAGCAACCCCATAGAAAGAAGTACGCTGTCAACTAACCTGGGTATCTCAGAGCTCCAAGAGGCTATGCCGAAAACCAAGGAGCATATGTGGGCTGGTTCATTGCCCCAGGCACATATGTAGCAGAGGACTGCCTTTTATGGCCTCATTGGGAGAGGTTGTATTTAATTCTGTGGAATTAATAGGATGCTGGAAGGGATGAAGTAGGGGTGGTTGGGCAGGTGGGGGAGGACCCTCTCAGAGGCTGGGGGGGGAGTGAAGGGGGATGGGATGAAGAACTAGGGGAGGGAGGACCAGGAAGAAGGACAACTGTTGGAGTGTAAATAACTATAATAATTTAATTTTAAAAAATCAGATTGAAATCTTAAAACAAATGTGGCAGGAAAAGGCTTGTTTTGACTCTTCCTCACCAACTAATTAAATTATTAAAACCAGTGAATAAATTACTGTAAAGTGGCTTTAATATACAAATATAATTATGAATTGATCACAGTAATTCAAATTTTCTTAGTATGTCTTATTTAAAATAAAGTTTTGAAATGAACCTATGAATTCAATGTTTATAGAGAGCTTTAGTTTCCAGATCAGAAATTTGTCCTTTGAAGAAGAAAAGTGTTCAGGGAAGAAAGATGACCAGTACACTTTCAAAATCTCAGTCACTTGGCATTTTAATCATAGCACTGAAAATTTGGCTTGAGAAAAGTTATCATTTGTTTATCACTTAGGCCATAGGAAGCTAATAGCTATTTTAAGTAATATGTATGTAATGCAATAAGTAGTAATAGTAACAGCAGCAGCAGCAA
>NW_021604625.1:0-36397 GCF_004785775.1 Grammomys surdaster
TCCAGTGTTTGTTTGTTTGTTTGTTTGTTTTGATACTAAGGGTTGATATCATGGCCTAAAGTATGGTTGAAAAGCACTCTACCACGTCTTTAAATTTTTGAGGGCAGGCAAGATGTTCAGTGGGTAAAGGTGCTTGCTACCAAGGTGTAGTCCTTGGAATTCACACAAAGAACCAATTTCTGTTCTTGGATCTCCTCATTAACCATATGACATGCATGCACACAGGCACACATATACACGCATACACAAATGAACCTTAAATTTTTTGAAACAAGGCATCACTAAGTTCCTTTGAATATTCCCTGGAGTTCAATATGGCCTGAAACTTGAGATCTCCTGCCTCAACCTTCCAAGTGCTGGAATAATACATGTATCTCATCAGTTTTGTTCCTGTGAATATTATTAATGGTTGTTCTTCAGTGGACACCTTCTTCTGTGAGAATCTTAACTGGAAATAAGTGTGTAAGATTGATTTAACATGGGATAGTTCTATGATATAGAAATATTTACCAGAAGATATTTAACCATTGCACTGTATTGATGATTGGTTACTAGTAGGTAACACTGAAATTATATTTACAGTCTAAAGTTGTAGTTCATATTCTTTTCTATTTTTGTGATGCTGGAGCTGGAACCTATGTCCTTGGGTTTTCTGGACAACTACTCTACCACTGAGCTTCATCCATAGTCATACGTTACCTTTCTAACATGTGCAATTCTACACACTATAACACAGTAGTTCTTTTCTTTAGACCATCATAAAAGCAGGAGTGTAAGGTTGGGTTGCTAGAGTCTCTGCAGTTGTATAGATGAGAAGAAGAAAACATGCTGTGTCCTCACTTTCAGGATATAATTCCTTCCACATTTCATTTCTAGGAGAGTTTGCTGGGATAACATTTTAAACATGTCTTCTCGCCACTCAAGTTTGACTCAACAGAAATTACACAAAACCAAAATATTTTCCAAATACAGTTAAATAGATTAAGAAGTAAGTGGATATACAAGTAGACTCTAAAATTAAAAGTAACTGTTTTGTGGTTCTTTTTCAAAGGTTGGTGATGATATGAATTCATTCTTGTTGTGCTGTTCACAATTTACAACTCAGCTGGAGGAAGCAGTTAAGGAAGAACGTGTCGTATGTATTCCAAACTGTGTCTGGTACAAACTATGAGAACTTGTATTTGTTGTAGAAACTGTGAAGTGATATCCAGTAAGCAATATTAGCCTAGAATCAATCCTTTGGGGAATGAAAAAAGTCATTAGAAAATCTTCTTTTGGCCGGGTGTTGGTGGCGCACGCCTTTAATCCCAGCACTTGGGAGGCAGAGGCAGGCGGATTTCTGAGTTCGAGGCCAGCCTGGTCTACAGAGTGAGTTCCAGGACAGCCAGGACTACACAGAGAAACCCTGTCTTGAAAAACCAAAAAAAAAAAAAGAAAATCTTTTTTAAATTTTTTTATTTTCAATGTAGACATATCCGTGGATTTTTCTTTAAAAACAATATCTACACAGTACTTTCAAATATGATCTCTATGTTTTATTTTCATTTTTAAAATAAGCCTTATTATCAAAATCATATTATGATTAATGTTACTTTAAAAACAAAAACAGTTTTTAAAAAATGATCACCATAATACTAATTCCTACTACAAAAAAAATACTATTAGTACAGTTATGGTTGACTTTCTGCTTTTCCTTATAGATCATTATTTTTCCCAATATGTTATTTATTTTATATATATAAATATATAAACATATATACACATATGTATGTATATATAATTTTTCAAAAATGAAATAATGTGTGGCAAGAAAGATAGCTCAGTGGTTAAGTGTATTTGTTGCGGGCTAGAGAGATGGCTCAGTGGTTAAGAGCACTGACTAGTCTTCCAGAGGTTTTGAGTTCATTTCCCACCAACCACATGGTGGCTCACAGCCATCTGTAATGGGACCCGATGCCCTCTTCTGGTGTGTCTGAGGACAACTACAGTGTACTACTCATATTCATAAAATAAATAATTCTAAAAAAAAAAAGAGTATTTGTTGTTCTGGCAGAAGAGTCAGAGTTGGTTCCCAGTACAACATGATCACTCACACTCATGTGTAGCTCTAGTTCCCGGAGCTTCAGCATACTCTTCTGTACTCTGCAGGGATACATGTACTATATTTGCACAAACATTCACATGAGGAAACCACACAAAATAAAAATGAAACTTTTTGAAATTTTAAATGAAATCACATTTTGCTCATTTACAAATATACTTTAAGTTTTAAAACATACCATGGTCATTATATTTACAAGACATTTTGGAGTGGTTAAAGCTGGTTTTGTATAATATTTTTCTTTTGTAACCTGAAAAATAGACTTGTGTTTATACATGAGGATCAACATTTAGTGTGTGTTCTATATACACTATATAGTTAATAATGCATAATGTCAGGTACTTTATATTCTGTAATTTATATACATGTTCAACTTCATTTGTAGTGTTGTTTAACTGACATCAATTGTTGTAGGCTTTGATTTTTCAAAACATACTTTACTTAGGGTTCTTAAATGCTTTAGCCTCCATTCTAGCCCACCGAAAAAGATTATTAGAGAAAGGGGTTGTAGACCTGTTTAGAACTAGTTCCTTGGAGAAATTACACTCTTCTTTGTCAGATATCAACAGTCTAGTCCAATAGCAAACACCAAACAAGAATTAGTAGCAACAGCACAATCCAACAGAAGTGGCCAGAATCAGCCAGAATAACACCAAAAGTTGTTTGGTGCATTTTTCACTACAAAGTCAAGACCAGAAAAGACCAGCAAAGACCAGTAAAACATTGATTGGGATAGCAATGCAAGAACATCCTCTCACTGTGGGGTTCTATTTATATTCTTTCTAAACATCACATGCCCTCTCATCTGTTTTCAGCAAAATCTCACATGCCCCCTCAAAAGACAGCTTCTGGAAAAACATCATGTGACATAACTTGAGTTTTTAAAGAAACCACTAAATTCCATTTCAACTTGTCTTTGCCTTTTCCCCTTTCCTCCTCTGGTCATCTGTTTTGTAATTCCTTATGACTGTTTTGTGTCAATGGCTAATTCTTCTATTTTGTATTTCTGCTCTGCATGTTACTGTACTTATGCAAATGTTCTTACTACTTTTTGTTTATATTTTCCAATTAAATATTTTCCCTTTTAAATACTTCTAACATTATTTTATGTTCATTTCTAATTGAAGAAAGGTATTTCAAAACTTAAAGTTCTCAGTAATCCAAACAATATTTTACCATATGAAGATGGAACTATAGACCTGTAGAACAAGTAGAGAAATCAGAAGATGAAGAGAGTGCTTCATTGGTAAAGTGCCTACCTGTTGCATAAGAATTAGGATCTGAGGTAGATCCTCAACATCTACATAAAATCTGGTTAGTACGCATCTACAGGTCTAATACTGGGATCAGGGATAGAGATGGAGGGATCCATGGACCTTGCTGGTCAGCCAGTCTAGCCAATTGGTAAACTCCAGGGTCATCAAAATAAAAATCATAATGACAGGGAAATACAAGACATATTAAGAAAGATTGATTAACTCAAGTATATTAAAATTAAAGTATGAGTCTATTGTTTTTTAAAATCCACAAAGAGAAAAGGGCAAGAAAAATCATATAAGCAAAGCATTTGGATCATTTAGAGCTGATAGGAGACTATTATGATTATTAGGGATCTGTATCAATAACTCAAAGAGGTAAATATGACATAAAAAGGTGAGAAAAAAACACAAACAGCTTATAAATATATCAAAATATATTGTATCATTTTAGTAGTTTTTAGAAGCCTGGGAATGTTACTAAACCATGTCACATTACTAGATAAGATTGATATGCTGATTGGCTGAGAGCCAACATTTTTATAAAACCCTTCAATTGATCACACATTTACTTCTGGTGGTACCCTGTATCTCTATAACTCTGCAAACATTCCTTTAAAAAAAAACCAGTGTTTACAAATACTGTGCTTATCTAGATCATTACTTTCAGAAAATCATTTTTGATATTTCAGCTTTAAATATGTGATGCTTTGAATGAGAATTACTCCTATAGCTCATATTTGGTTGCCACTATTTTGGGAAGGATTAGGATGTGTGCCTTTGTTGGAGAAAGTATGTCATGGTATTTTTGAAATTTGTAGCTTTAAAAGGATCCTACCATTACCAATGTGCTTTCTCTGCCTCCTGCTTTTGGATCAAGATGTAGGCTCCCAGCTTTCTTCCTGCTATGTCTTTGCTCCACCCTCACAGAGTCTGTCTGAAATTGTAAAGCCTTTGTCATTCTAATTAAATGATAATTCTAAAGCTAAAGTTATACTATGTTCATTCTATAGGTATCCATTTACTTTTTAATGTTATTCTTTTATTTTATGTCCTAAAACTTTCAATTAGTAACAACATAGATTTTGAATGAAAAAGTACTTAATTCATATCTTAAAATACATATAAATATGCAGAAAATACATAAATCGAATTCAAAGATAATAGATGAAATTTTTTAAGTGAATAATGAAAGTCTTTACAATGAAGGAGTATTATACAATAAGATAGCAAGTTTTTCAACTTAAAAAATATTTTTTCTTTTCTTTTTTTGGTGGGTGAGTGGGGCACAAGAGTGGGAGAGTAGGCCTGGAAGGGATGAGAAACAGGTGTGATGGGGTATATTATATGTAATTCTCAAATAATTAACAAAAATATTATCTTGGGAAAAATTACTAATATTGGTTGAAATTCAGATAACTGTTAAAGTGACCACTTTAGAGCAGAAAAGTGGGGGAGATTTACTACATTTACTGAGGGGGCCTATTCATCCCAGTTTATACAGCCTCCACTCATCCCAGTTTCTCCCACTTCCCCTTCCATATAAATGCACCCCCTTTCTGTTTCTCATTTCTAAGAGATAACATCAAACATAATAAAATAAAATAAAATAAAATAAAATAAATCCATCACATTGAAGTTGAACAAGGCAAATCAACAGAAGAAAAGCATCAGAGAGAAGGCGCAAAAATCAGAAAGCCACTTGATCACATACTCAGAAGTCCCATAAAAATAATAAACAGAAAGCTATAATGCCAGGGACCACCCCGGGCGGAGGGAGTTTTTTTTTTTCTTGTCAGTTCTTCTTGAGGCAGCAGAGGTGGAAGAGCATCAGCAGAGGGTAAGACTTGGTCTTATGAGATTCAGAGTAAGACTTTGTCTTACAAGATATTTAAGGTTGCTCTATAATAAAAAGTTTACTTATCTAAGTCTAAGTTTCTATGCTACTATAGCTGACCTGCCTTCTGTGATCCTCTGTGGCCAGAAACTGCAGTTTTTGGCATTTAGCACCTCATCCTAAAACAGCAGGAGATTAAGTAAAGGATTAATTGCTAGAGCCTTTTCCCTTCTGTCCTAGCACCTATAGTAAATCGTTAGTTCCCTTTTTATGACCTTTGGTTAATTGTTTTACAACCTCTTGGAATGTGCTCTGGGTAGAAGAAAGTCTGATTATTATCTATGAGCAATTAACTGGTGACACTTGGGAGACTGGCAGAGTTCTCACTGCAGTTTTGACTATAAGAAAGGGACTTAATAGCAGTCCCATTATAAAAGAGCTTAATAATCACTGATATAATTTTAGGAATTCTTATAGAATCATCATCATTAAGACTTAAGTCATCTATATGTCTACATAGCATCACTACAAGATAGTACATCTTCATGGATCTGCAGAGATCTGCTCCAAAGGGGTGGGCTATTACTTAGTGATTGTTATATATGTTTAATAATAACAGAAAAAGCATATTAATAGCAGAAATCTTTCCTAAAATGAATCCCTTACAGGCTTGCTACATTAGATCAAACCCATCACAAATTATATAATAATCTTAAGCAGGTCATCTCAGGACGATCATCTGTTAGTTATTAGTTGTCTCATTATGACTCCTGAAACTATAATATATATGCAGCAGATCTGGTGCAGTTCTGTGTGGGCTGTGTGCCTGCTGTTTCAGTCTCTGTGAGTTCATACGCCCCATACCTATTGATTCAGAGGACTTTATTCTCCTGATGTTCTCCATCCTCTCTGGCTCTTACATGTTTTCTACCTCTTCTTCTGTGGAGTTCCCTGAGCTCTGAGGGGAGGGATTTAATGAAGACATAATATTTAAAACTGTTGTCACAGCAATTTAAAAACAATTAAGACAGAAGTTGGTATCAGGAAGTGGGCTATTGCTATGGAATTTTGAAGGAAAGTGAAAAATTTATTGGACTTTGGACTCAGAACACAGTTGAATGCTGAAAGTGGAGCTTAATGGGCTTAGTAGAAGCTTGGAAGACTGAGACCGACACAGACTGTGGTGGCCCTGGTCAAGTGGTTTCAGAGAGGAACAATCTTAGCCTCTGGATTAGAGACAATTCCTGTGACATTTAGGCAAAGAATGTGGCTGTTTTCTACCCATGTGCTGAGAATTTATCTGAGGTCACATTAAAATTCTTTAATAGAGGAGGTTTCAAGGCACCCCTCTATTGACTCTGCCCAGAGCTTACTAGTAATCCCTCTTATGCAAGTCTACAATGAAAAAGAGCAAATAGGGCAGAAAACAATATAAAATGTAAAGTTTTGGAGCCGAGGTCTCTACTGAAAGAGATAAGGAGATTGAAGAGAGGCATGAGATGCTCTCAGGGCATGACCCAATCCATTCTCCAGTGAAAGAAAAAAGATTAAGACAGTTTCTGCTCCTAAAAACAGCAGACAAAAGCTGCTGTAAACATGATTCAAGGGGCCAGACTCTCCCAAGCAGGCAGCTGAACTTGACACCACCACCTACTGTTGTTCTGACTTTAGAGTCATGAATGCATGAGAAAAGTTGTGTAGAATCTTACTCCATGGTTAAGGAAAGCTTCTGAAGCTGAAGCTGTATGGTATGGCAGGGCAGTCCTTGTATAAGGGCCTTGAAAGGGCAAGAGGCTCCAAGAGTCTACTGTGTGAATGAAAGTGAAGCCTAGATTGTGTTGGAGACCCCAAGATATTAGAGATGTCAGAACCCTAGGCTATCTTCCAAGGAGGGCTATAGTGGGGATTGGAACATCACAAGAGAGAGACATATATCTTGCAGGAAGCAGAGCTGTAATTCTGGAGCCAGCTAAGCCCTCTGGCCTCAGACAAGCTCAGCTACAGGATTTGGACTTTGCCCAGCTATGTTTCTGTCTTGCTTTGGTCAAGTGTTTCCACACTGAGCCTGGATTCTTTCCTTTTGGAATAATAATGTATATTTTGTTCCATTGTATGTTGAACGTATGAAATTTGTATTTTGATTTTACAGTTAAGTGATTGACCTGAGTCTCACAACAGATTCTGAATGGTGGAATTTAAACAGTGTTGAGACTAAAAAATAAATGCGTATTGCATTATGGTATGAGCACCTGTCTTTGAGGACCACGAAGTAGATTGTGATAGTTTGAATGAAAGTGGCTCCCATAGAGGCTATGATTAAAATATTGGTCCTCAGTTGGTGGAACCTTTTGGAGGTATGGCCCTGTTGGCAAAAGTATGTCACAGGGGTGGCTTTGAAACTTAAAAAACTCAGGCCATTCCTAGTGTGCTTTCTCTTCTTGTTGCTTTCAGATCAAGATGTGAGCCCTAGAGTTGTTCTTGACACAAAGTCTTTGTTCCTTCATCATGGACTCTATATCTTTCTTTGATAAGTTGCCTTCTTCAAGATGTTTTGTCTCACAGTGTAATAATAATTAGGATAAACATGCAATCCTGTCTTCAAGAAGCATATTAAGCACAATTTAGGTCAATTCAGACTTCAACATGAAAAGCAGTCACTGAAAGTCATCAGCTGATTGTTGGCCTCACTAAATATCTGATTCAGTAGCCTAGGGAAGAAAGAAGTCAAAAGATCCTTATTTGCAGATGATACAATTCTATATGTATATAAAAAACATACATTCTACCAAAAAAAAACCTCTACTCATAAAAATATTCAGTAAAATAAAAGGAAACAAAATTTAGACAAAAAAATTAGAAGCCTTCTTGTATACAAATGACAAAAAATGTATAGAAAGAAAACAGAAAAACAATATTTACAGTGACCTCACAAAATAAACTATCTTAGAATAAATCATGAACGTTTTATACTAACAGAACTAAGAAAATTATAAATCAAACATTTTTCAAATACTCTTCTGGAACATCAGGTAGGCAGATTATGGCACAGTGGGGAAATCTCTGCTGTAGCCCTCAGATGCTAACTAATATATTCTTAGCCTTTCAGTGGATAGAATTTATGGATCTTGTCTGTACATTGAAAATTGATTGATATAATAATCACAAGAATATTGGGTCACACAGACGTCAACAATAAATGACTATTTGGAGGCTGAGGTAGCCCAAGGTGATTTCCCTCTGAAACTGCACATCTCCACTGTTATTTGTGTTTCAATCAGTTAATCATCTCTTATAGAACATATGACACAGGCATGGCTCTCTTCTGGAAACTTTTAATTAATTTTATGAACAATATATTAGATATGAATAATTTAGGAGTTTTCAAATATAGTCCTATGGAGTGAAAAGCTATTTCTTTTATTCCAGATGTAGTTCCATATTCCAAATGAACTAAACATCATATTCACAAAGTTATCATAACTTTAGAGCTACAGATTTGTATTTGCTTTAGCAATATAAATCAGAGTAATTTTAGCAAATTGATCATTGATAATTATAAATGTTGCATGATATTTATCTTTAAATATACTATCTAAAACTTTGTTTTCCAGATTTTGGAGTCTCTTTACAAGGTATGTGTTTCAATTCATTGCAACTAAAAGTAAAGAGAAGAATGCATATTAAGCAAAGATGATTTAGGTTTTGAAATCACAGCATTCCTTGGTTGCTGCTAGATATTTTTAAGTTTATCTTGCAGTTGTATGTTACACTACCCCCTTCTGAACCCTTTGTGACACATGTGAGTCAGGAATGGTGCTTGGCAGATACAGGGTTACAGACACATGTGTATTAACTTTCTCTTCTTTTTTTTTTATAAAGTGGTTTCAGCAACAAGTCAACCAAATGGAGGAGGTAAAATATAACTTAACTGTTAATTATATTTAAGTATTTGACCCATTTGAAAATCGATTTGAAGTATGTATAAATCAAAGGTTTCAGTAACCATTGATTATAAAGTAATATTTTGATGTATGTTGAAAAATAATTTGTAGCAAAATGTTTATCAGTAATTTACAAATGAGTTTTCTGAATGAATCCAGTATAGAACAAATTCATTGGATCTTTTCTTCTCCTAAAGAATAATGTAAATTTCACTCACTTTCTCTCTCTAGTTTATATAAAAGTGGTGGGAATTTATCAATTTAAAATTTCTCTTATTTTTAATTTTTTGTTTGTTTGTTTGTTTTCAAGATAGGGTTTCTCTGTATAGCCCTGGCTGTCTTGGAACTCACTCTGTAGACCAGGCTGGCCTCAAACTCAGAAATCCACCTGCCTCTGCCTCCCATGTGCTGAGAGTAAAGGCATGTGCCACCACTACCTGGCTTAAAAATTATCCATAATATAAGCAAACATAAATTATATTGATTGTTTCAAAATTTATTCTGTTCTTTAATGATATCCTTTGCTTTTGGCTTTTCAAATACTTTAAAAATTAGACTGAGAATAACTGTTCTCTGTCTTCAAGGACTTTCAATTCTGCTTTGGGAGAGAATATATGTATTCCTTTAAGCATGAAAGAATAGTTTCCAAGGAAGCTTCAGGGATTGTTCAGAATTATTCTGATTTGATAAACTTCTTCAAATTGATAAAGAAAATAATAAAATTCTCTTAAGGCATGAGATCAAAATGAGTATTTTTTTTTTTTTTTGGTTTTTCGAGACAGGGTTTCTCTGTGTAGCCCTGGCTGTCCTGGAACTCACTCTGTAGACCAGGCTGGCCTCGAACTCAGAAATCCACCTGCCTCTGCCTCCCAAGTGCTGGGATTAAAGGCGTGCGCCACCACCGCCCGGCCAAAATGAGTATTTAGTAACTGTCTAATTTTGTTACTGTAGATAAGTAAAGACCAAAGTACTTTACAAGCAGATATTCCATCAGATGATAAATTCGTCCATATGGGCATTACACAAATTACAAAGATCATACGTAAATTTGAAGATATTAGAGGTCGTCTAAAAGAGCGTAAGATGTTCCTGCAGTCTAAACAAACGTAAGTGAATTTTAAGAATTAATTGAATTAAAATCAGATGTAAACTAAGTCAATGTTATTCCTTTACAAAGAACTTCTAAATGATGTCGGAATGCTTAGTTACTTTTTCGGATTTAAAGTTTTAATAGTCGGAGATGGTGTTATTTGGTACAGTGGACATTAGTCACATGTGGCTATTCAAATTCAATTTAGTAAAACAAATGGGCTTTTGGGTCATATTAAAAACATTTTAAGTTCTCAATAGCCACATATAGCTATTATTTAAAACTTCTGTTGTATAGTCCTATCTTTAAAACATCTGGATTGCAATCATGTTTCTGAATGCTTTTGAAATAAATTGTAATTAAAATACAACTACATCACATGCCTTTTCCTCCCTCCAGCCCCTCCCATGCCCCCTCAAGTTAATAGCCTCTTTTCCTTTATTATTGTTACGTGTGTGTGTGTGTGTGTGTGTGTACACAAATACAAAATTACAACATACTGAGTTTGTTTTTGTTGTTTGTTTATACATAGTTTCAGGGATGACCATTTCTCATTGGACAGCTAATAAAGGGAGTTCATCTCTTCTCCAAGCAGTCAATAATTGTAATTCTTTGTCTAGGGGTGGGACCCTGCAAAAATTTCCACCTTCCACATGAGCATGTCTATTGTTACTGCCATTGTTCTCCAGTCTTGTTTATGCAGCCATTTCTAGGATACGCTGTTTCACTTCCAGGTCTTATGTGTCTTGCAATCTTTCCATGCTCTTTCCTGAGTTGTTCTTTGAGCAATTGATGCAAGAGCTATGATGTAGATGTGTCTGTTGAAGCTAGGCTCCCAATGATTTGTTGATCTATGCATTTTGTCCACTTGTGGATTACTGTGATGGTTTCCATTTGCTATAAAAAGAGGCTTTGACAAGAAATGTAGTTACACTTATCTATAAGGATAAGGTTTAGAATGTAATTACCTATTATTAAATTTAGTAAATTTCTAATGATATAGGTTCTTTTATTAAAAAAACATTTTTATTAGTTATTTGTGAATTTCCCATCATGAACCCCAATCCCACTCATCTGCCACTTCCATCATACCTGCCCTGGACCCTTGCAGCCTCCTCCCCAACAGAAAAGAAAAATAAAATCTTGTGTAAGCTAAAGTGTGTCATACTGTGTTCCTCAGCATACCATTTTCTCTACATTTCTTTGGTTGCAGATGTTTATTGTAATGAGTTATTTGGTCTGTTATGAGACCTCTGACATCTGGTACAATATCAATACTGAAACCTCAATGCTCCCATACGCACCTTAGCTCACCCATGCCCCTGTCACTAAGATGAATTACAGGGCCTATTATCCAGAGCACTGCACCAGGTAAGGAGCAGAGACAGCCCTCCTGTTCTCAGGACCACAAGATCAGCTCTCCTCCAATGCCTAGGCAAGGAGTGGGGTCAGTTCTGCACAGCCCTCAGACATCAAAATGTTCCCAGACTGAAGTCCAGATCAGGGATATCCACATGGCCTTTGGTGGTAATAGACTCCTGATACCACAAGGACATGGTCCCAGACTGGCATCTAGTAGCAGCATAGGCCAAGACCCCACCATGGTCCCAGCTACTCAAATTAGACTTTTCTTTTCTACCCTCAAGTCTCCAGTTATGCCGTGTGTGTGTGTGAGTGTATGTGTGTGTGTGTGTGTGTGTGTGTGTGTGTATACATGCACCCATCTCCTTCTGTTTCTCTTTTTCTTCCATTTCTTCACCACTTACTTGCTCCTCTTAGTGGTACACTCATGGTCTCTGAGTATCTGAAGTAGTCTCAGGAGTAATCTAAGAAGTGCTATATTCAACATGTCCATTATGGTTCCAGGCAGGGTGTCTCTTTGGCATGGACTGCCTCCCACAGCCTGTGTGATGTCAGACTGGCACTCATCTCAGGCTAGCTCCCTGTCTGAGCCCCATGGCACTGGGCTCATGATTGTTTTTGGCTTGCCCCTCACTTGGGCCACCCCTCGTTGGGCCCACCCACATGGCTCATATGGGGCTTGTTTCTCTAGGGCTCACTCTGACAGTCCCAGGCAGGTCTCTTCTAGTCTCTGGTTACTCCCCACCCTAGAGGACCATCCAGGCATGCACATGAGCATCTGGACTGGTGGTCATCTCAGGCTGGCTCCCTGTCTGGGATCCCTGGTGCTGGACTAGGCTCACCCTTTCTAGGGAGTGTTAAGCTATTAATAATTCACAAGTTCACAGGTCAGAACACTTGAGCATAGACATAGCCTGTCTCTTCTCTGCCACCTACTTATGCACATGTGATATAGCAGCCACACCTGATACTACTCTAGTGGCAGGGGTAGATTCTTTTTAAAGGTCCATTACCTTAGTATCTATGTTTCCAGTGCCAGACATTGGCAGAAGCCATGTAGGGAAGGCTGTGGCAAGCAAGTAAGCTTCCTGGAGTCAGCCTACCATCTTGCATGGCTGTAATGGGTGAATCCTAGAAAGGTGGGGCCCCAGGAGCTTTGTCCCAGAATTACTTCTGGATGCTGATGTACCTTCTTATAATTGTCATTGTTCTGTTCCTCATTTTTCTGACAAAGTGTGACTGGAAAAAAAAAAGACTCTTTATACCTATAGTCAGTTATGACTGATCTTGCCCACCCTATTGGGAAAATTTCCTGCAGATCAATATGAACATGTACTTTCATGTAATAATACTGTTTAGATGAATCAGTGATTTAAAAAATTCCTGATAATGATTTTATGGTTCTCCTGAATTGATTCAAGTAAATTAAAGCCCTTTATAGAATAAAAAGCTACAAATAGAGTTCTGTGTCATGAACTAATTGCACTAGGAAAAGAAAATAGGTTTAGAATAAATTTATGATCAAGGAAAACATTCCTTCTAGATTAGAAATGAAGTCACTAATTTCTATAACTAAAGATCATAAACTGGTAATGGGCAATCACAGGTACAAGGACAGAAAATAAATGATTGACTAGTTAACCTATAAAGACTTCAAAATAATAAGACACAAGACAGATGATTTGTTTCTTGACAAAATTCTTGCTAACTTATGACATAAAAATTATTGTTTTAAATGTATAATGAACTTGTGAAACTTAAAAAAAAGATAATAGATGTTTAGTCAGAGATGCCTTTTAGTGGAAAAACATGTAAACAATTCTGCTGTAACTCCTTAAACCTTATCAACCTATGACATGAACTGTTACTTTAAACTTACTGTGAACTTATGAAAAATACAAATATTTAGAAAACCATGTAATCAATTTTTCTGCTGTAACTTCTGGTTGTGGAACATTTTATCTGTGAGGCAAATTATTTCTTACATAGAACACTTTTGTCTGGGAAGGTATAAAAGGCTGAAAGCAAAAATAAAAGGAAAGTGGAGCTCTTTTCCTCTTCATCCAGCATTCATGTATGCTTGCTTGCTTGCTTGCTTGCTTGCTTGTGTGTGTTCCTAACCCTAACCCTGTCCATGCGTGTGCATGTGTATGATTTTCCCCCTTTCCTTTTCTTTCTCACTAGTCCCTAAAGAGTTAAAAAAAAACCTTTAGAGTTCTACTCCTAGCTGGTCTGCTCCTGTGAAGACACCATATCCTGACCCATCCTAGAGGAACCACTGTACTCAGAGCAATAGAGGAAACACTGTACTCAGGACAGCAGAGAAAGCAACTGCACTCAGGGCAGTTGAGGAAGCTGGACTCCCAGTGGCTCTAACACGCCCAAGATAATAGGATTTCAGGATCCTAGAGGCAACCTGAGTCCCAGGAGCTCTTTCACCCAGGATCTCAGGATCACACCATCACAGAGACAGCTGGACTCTGAGAAGTTCTGTCCAAACCAAGATAACAGGAGAGACAGGCTTCAGTCAAAGACAGTGAGTACAGGTAGCACTACAGATAATCAGATGGCAAAAGTCAAGCATAAGAACATAAGCAACAGAAACCAAGGTTACATGACATCATCAGAACCTAGTTCTCCTACCATAGAAAGTCCTAGATAACACATGACACCAGAAAAGCAAGATTCAGATTTAAGAATCACTTCTCATGTTGATGATGAAGTAATTTAAGGACATAAATAACTCAAAGAAACACAGGAGAACACAGGTAAACAGGTAAAAGACCTTAAAGAGGAAACACAAAAATCCCTTAAAGAATTATAAGAAAAAAAACAACCAAACAGGTGAAGGAATTAAATAAAACCATCCAGGATCTAAAAATAGAAGTAGAAACAATAAAGAAATCACAATGGAAGACTATCCTGGAGATAGAAAACCTGAGAAAGAGATTAGGAGTCATAGACCCAAGCATCAACAACAGAATATAAGAGATAGAAGAGAGATTCTCATGTGCAGAAGATACCATGGAAAACATTGACACAACTGTCAAAGAAAATGCAAAATGAAAAAGCTCCTAACCCAAAACATCCAGGAAATCCAGGACACAATGAGGAGACCAAACCTAAAGATAATAGGTGTAGATGAGAGTGAAGATTCCCAGCTTAAAGCATCAGTACATTTCTTCAACAAAATTATAGAAGAAAACTTTCCTAACCTAAAGAAAGAGATGCCTATGAACATACAAGAAGCTTACAGAACTTCAAGTAAACTAGACCAGAAAAGAAATTTCTCCCGTCACATAATAATCAAAACACCAAATGCACAAAACAAAGAATGAATATTAAAAGCAGTAAGGGAAAAAGGTCAAGTAACATATAAAGGCAGACCTATAAGAATTATACCAGACTTCTCACCAGATACTATAAAAGCCAGAAGACCCTTGACTGGTGTCATACAGAGAATGCAAATGGCAGCCCAGACTACTATACCTAGCAAAACTCTCAATTACTATAGATGGAGAAATCAAGATATCCCATGACAAAATCAAATTTATACAATATCTTTCCACAAACCCAGCCCTACAAAGGATAATAAATGGAAAACTTCAACACAAGGAGGGAAACTACAACCAAGAAAAAAAGCAAGAAAGTAATCTTTCAAAAAACCCAAATGAAGATAGCCACACAAACATAATTCCACCTCTAATAACAAAAATAATAGGAAGCATCAATCACTTTTCCTTAATATCTCTAAATATCAGTGAACTCGATTCCCCAATAAAAAGACAGAGACTAACATACTAGATACGTAAACAGAACCCAGCATTTTGCTTCATACAGGAAATGCACCTCAGGGACAAAGACTAAGGAGCTAAAACCTCCAGTGGACAGCATTTTCAACAAATGGTGCTGGTTCAACTGGAGGTCAGCATGTAGAAGAATGCAAATTGATTCATTCTAATTTCCTTGTACAAAGCTCAAGTCCAAGTGGATCAAGGATCTCCACATAAAACCAGATACACTGAAACAGAAGAGAAAGTGGGGAAGAGCCTCAAATACTTGGGCACAGGGGATAAGTTCCTGAACAGAACACCAATGGCTTATGCTCTAAGATCAAGAATTGACAAATAGGACCTCATAAAATTGCAAAGCTTCTGTAAAGCAAAGGACACTGTCGATAGGACAAAATGGTAACCAACAGATTGGGAAAAGATCTTTACCAATCCTATATCCGATAGAGAGCTCATATCCAATATATACAAAGACTCAAGAAATTAGACTCCAGACAATCAAATAACTCTATTAAAAAAAAAATGGTGTGCAGAGCTAAACAAAGAATTCTCAACTGAGGCTGAGAAGCACCTAAAGAAATGTTAAATATACTTAGTCATCAGGGAAGTACACATCAAAACAACCCTGAGATTCCACCTTACACCAGTCAGAATGGCTAAGATCAAAAACTCAGGTGACAGCAGATGCTGGCGAGGATGTGGAGAAAGAAGAACACTCCTCCATTGTTGGTGGGGCTGCAAGCTGATACAACCACTCTGGAAATCAGTTTGGCAGTTCTTCAGAAAATTGGACATAGTATTACCTGAGGACACAGTTATACCACTTCTTGGCATATATTCAAAAGATGTTTCAACATATAATAAGGACACATGCTCCACTATGCTCATAGGATCCTTATTTATAATAGCCAGAAGCTGGAAAGAATCCAGATGTCCTTCAACAGAGGAATAGATACAGAAAATGTGATCATTTACACAATGGAGTATTACTCAGCTATTAAAAACAATGAATTCGGCAGTACATTGAGCTCCATAGAGACAGCGCCGGGGCAAGCGAGAGCCGGACGGGCACTAGGCGACTCTGTGCCTCGCGGAGGAAAATCAACTAAACATGGGCAAAGGAGATCCTAAGAAGCCGAGAGGCAAAATGTCCTCATATGCATTCTTTGTGCAAACCTGCCGGGAGGAGCACAAGAAGAAGCACCCAGATGCTTCTGTCAACTTCTCAGAGTTCTCCAAGAAGTGCTCAGAGAGGTGGAAGACTATGTCTGCTAAAGAAAAGGGGAAATTTGAAGATATGGCAAAGGCTGACAAGGCTCGTTATGAAAGAGAAATGAAAACCTACATCCCTCCCAAAGGGGAGACCAAAAAGAAGTTCAAGGACCCCAATGCACCCAAGAGGCCTCCTTCAGCCTTCTTCTTGTTCTGTTCTGAGTACCGCCCAAAAATCAAAGGCGGACATCCTGGCTTATCCATTGGTGATGTTGCAAAGAAGCTAGGAGAGATGTGGAACAACACTGCAGCGGATGACAAGCAGCCCTACGAGAAGAAGGCTGCCAAGCTGAAGGAGAAGTATGAGAAGGATATTGCTGCCTACAGAGCTAAAGGAAAACCTGATGCAGCAAAAAAGGGGGTAGTCAAGGCTGAAAAGAGCAAGAAAAAGAAGGAAGAGGAAGATGATGAGGAAGATGAAGAAGATGAGGAAGAGGAGGAAGAAGAGGAAGACGAAGATGAAGAAGAAGATGATGATGATGAATAAGTTGGTTCTAGCGCAGTTTTTTTCTTGTCTATAAAGCATTTAACCCCCCTGTACACAACTCACTCCTTTTAAAGAAAAAAATTGAAATGTAAGGCTGTGTAAGATTTGTTTTTAAACTGTACAGTGTCTTTTTTTGTATAGTTAACACACTACCGAATGTGTCTTTAGATAGCCCTGTCCTGGTGGTATTTTCAATAGCCACTAACCTTGCCTGGTACAGTCTGGGGGTTGTAAATTGGCATGGAAATTTAAAGCAGGTTCTTGTTGGTGCACAGCACAAATTAGTTATATATGGGGACAGTAGTTTGGTTTTTGTTTTTCTTTTCTTTTGGTTTTATTTTTGGGTTTTTTTTTCCATCTTCAGTTGTCTCTGATGCAGCTTATACGAAGATAATTGTTGTTCTGTTAACTGAATACCACTCTGTAATTGCAAAAAAAAAAATTGCGGCTGTTTTGTTGACATTCTGAATGCTTCTAAGTAAATACAATTTTTTTTTATTAAAAAAAAAAAAACAAAAAAAAACAATGAATTCATGAAATTCTTAGGCAAATGGATGGAACTAGAAAATATCATCCTGAGTGAGGTAACCCAATCACAAAAGAACACACATAGTATGCACTGATTGATAAGTGAATATTAGCCCAAAAGCTCACAATACCCAAGATACAACTCACAGACTACGTGGAGCTCATGAAGAAGGAAGGCCAAAGTGTGGGTGCTTCAGTCCTTCTTAGAAGGAGTAACAAAATACTCACGGGAGCAAATATGGAGACAAAGTGTGGAACAGAAACTGAAGGGGGGCCGTCTGGGGACTGCCCCACCTTGGTTTTCCATCCCACATGCAGTCACCAAAGGCAGATGCTATTGTGGATACCAGGAAGTGCATGTTGAAAGGAGCCTGATATAGCTGTCTCCTTTGAGGCTCTACCAGAGCCTAACATATACAGAGGCAGATGGTCTCAGCTAACCATTGAACTAATCAAGAAGTTCCCAATGGAGGAGTTAGAAGACTGAAGGAGCTGAAAGGGTTTGCAGCCCTATGGGAGAGCAACAATACCAACCAACCAGAGCTCCCAGGGTCTAAACCACCAGCCTGGGAGCACACAGGGAGGGACCCATGGCTCAAGCTGTATATGTAAGGGAGGATGGACGTTTTCAGCATTGGTGGGAGAGGAGGTCCTTGATCCCATGAAACTTGGATGCCCCAGTGTGGGGTAATTTGAGGGCGGGGAGGTGGGAGTGAGTGGGTGGGTGGGGGCACATCCTCATAGAATCAGGAGTAGGGGAGATGGGATAGGGAGTGTCTGTGGGGAGAAATGGGGAAAGGAAATAACATATGAAATGTAAATAAATAAAATTTCCAATAAAAAAAAAACTTCAGAGTTTCTGGTCACAGAAAGTACTAGATGTAAGTATTTAAGTTTTCTGTTCTAGTCCCCTGCTGCTGTAAACAGGAGTCAATTGCAAGAAGCCATCAGCTCTGGTCCCAGAATAGTAAAAGAGTGTTAATTACCATCAGCTTTTGGTCCAGTCATTTTTGCTGGCTCACTCAGTTTACCTGGATGCTAAAGATGGTCTTTGTCAAGGCTTGATTTCCCTACTGTTGTTGAGTTAGACAGCTGCTGGTTGCCAACAACACATGAGTCTCATTATTGCACTTTTACAAATTTATAGATATATTTTTTCATTGTTGTAGATCAACTGTTTAATTGCATCTCTTGCTTGGCAGCTGGAAAAGTATTTTCTGGTATGATGGAAGCTAGACTGCAAGAAGGAAACTTTCAGATTAGATACAGCTCAAACCATCTGTGTGTCTGAAGTATGGCATTTCTTCAGCAATAGGTCTCTATCCAAGAAGTAATCAAGGGCTATAGACAATCTCTATTGTTTTAGGAGTCATTCTAACTTCCCTGATGGACTATTCAATGGGAGCTTTCTCATGCCTGGTACTTGGGTACTCTGATAGTCTACGGTTTTGTGGGGATCATTATCACCCAAGTGGCATAACTTCCTGATAGGTAGGTTGGTAAGTAGGTAATTAAATAGGTGATAGATGATCAAGAAAGATGTATATACACATATGAGTTTTTTTAATTTTAGATAAATATAAATAATATGATTCCTTGGGGCTTTATCAAACAGTCTTGGTGTTATTTGTTCCTCATCTGTCTTTCACCTGCTGTATTGCCCTCCTGACCCTCCTCCCTAGTTGAAACACCTCAATGTTTTCTCATTTCCTTTTTCATCTCAACTGTATCCTGCTATTTCTTCTCACTCCCCTCCTGCCATATCTAGGGTCCTTTTATATTCTTCTGGTTTTAGTCATTACTCCATGTTGTCTGCTCACATATGAAGATGTGGAGCTAGAAACCACACATGAGCAAGAACATTGTGTTTCTGGGTCTGGTATGTCTGAGTTTGGTCAAATGAGTCATATTAGCAAACTCAGTACTTATTTAAAAGTTATCAAACCACATCTAGAATTGTACTTATAACCCTTTGTTTTTCATCAAGTATATATAAAGCACCTTTATATTGTTAAAAGAAAAACTACTTACACTGAAGAGGATAATATTCAGTATGCAGTCCCTTCATGTGCTTTCTATATATTGTTGACTAGACTTACAGGAATGGAGAGACAATTATTATATCAGTACATAATAATGTACATAATAATATGTCAGTATAGAGGCTTCTGTACATGTATTTGAGCTTTTTGCTGTTAGGCAGGAATATTTTTGAACCACATATTAATATTTATACTTGGTATTTAAATGTCTTCTTGTACAAGATATTTTTCTAGTAACTCCTGGGAGACTTGTAACTACTTTATGTTTATGAGAAAGGCATTAGTATATGTGAGTTTTAACAGGTAAAGAGCCTGGAGCTGAGAGAGGCACAGAAGGTGGCTCCAGGCCACATAGTTACAGGTTTGGAGTAGGTTGTCTCACTCTTAGGCTTGTACTCTTAGCACTACACCAAATGCTAGCAGTTTCTACTGATTTGTTTTTGCTATTTTAGTTCTAAGTGTTATTGGTGTACTTAATTATATGCTTGGAATACACAATTTATAGAATTTGTCCTTTTCATTATAGGTTGGCATTTATCTTAGTATTGAGTGAGGAGTAAATGACATGCTACCTTTTATTTCACAAACTTCATATGTCTAGTCTGTAAATTATAGTTCCTTGAGTATGTTAACTCTGAATGTATATGAAGACATGTTTTCTTTATTGGCACTCTTAACAGGGATAAAATGATTCTATCAGAATCAATGAAAAGTTATGGACTTATAGAAAGGCAAATTGAAGGTAATATTTTATAAATGCTTAAACTTATACAGTTTCATAATTTTTTTATTTTATCTTTCATCCTAGTCATATGTCCCTTGTTACTTGCTGTTTCTCCTGGCCACTTGCTCATAGTACATCTCTTCTTGTAGAGCGTTCCCCCTTTTGTGTGTGCTTTCTTCCTCTTTCATTTCTATCTGTGATCATGAATCACATGATCACATGTAAGTAAAAACCCACTTACCTCTATCTACTTCCAATCATAGGCCTTAGCCTTTTATTGACCAATTAACTTGTGAAGCAAGGTTACAGAGTGTGACTTGGTGTATGTGAGGCTCTCCTTGTTGTGGGCAACCAGATCTTCAGTTTTTAGCATTTGAATACACAACAGCACAGATCAACCCCAACACAGACATTGTAAACATATAGTGCACATGCAATCAAAACACTCAAACACATAAAATAAAAACAAATATTCTTAAAAGATAAATGCTGTTTTGATTTGGTTGTTGCTCCCATAAAGTTTAGAGAGTTCAAGGACAGAACACATTATGAATCATTCAGATGTGTGGTAATACATGACAGTCCACTTATGTTGTAGTAAGTCTACAAATTGGTTTATCTCAGGAAAGTTAGAAATACTGTGCAACCTTAAAAGATGAATAGGACTTATTTGAGTGAAGAAAGAAAATATTGATCATTTGAGATGGCAATAGTTTATTAACATGAGAATTAAAACTGGAGAGTATCATCACTAATTTGGCAGAGGTCCTGCTTGGAGTGCTAAAGCCTTGGACATTTTTAGTATTAACCAGGGAATTGTTAAAATATTTTATAATGAGATAAATGATAATGCAGCTTAAATGTGTACTCAATAAAAATTAGATTGCTAATGAAAGAAAGTGAAATGGACAGTTTAGAAACATCTTTACCTGCTATAATTGACAAAACTTGGTGATTGAAGGCAAAGAAAAGGTGATGAGATACTCAGTTACTTTCAACCAATAAAAATGAATAGAAGAGGAAAACCAAGTAGTGGGAGGGTGTGGCACAGTTGTGGAGCATCTGTCTATCCACCAAGACCTGGGTTTGATCCCTGATGTCACACATGAAAGAGAAAAGGCATGTTTTAGAGAGGAAATGATGTATCTGTAAGTGGCTATTACCCATGTTTATTCAGACACCACAGCCCAAGTGCCTGGTTGCAAGGGTTTGATACTGGAAGCTATTGTTTTGTCTTTCCTTTGGGAGATTCATTAAAATTAATATTGTAGACTATGAATCCAATTAGTGTATAGAAATGTATATAAAATATATAATGGTGGATACTTGTATCTATTTCAGAGTTCATAAAATCCCATTCAACTTTAGAATATGAAAATATTTTTGAAACTGAGCCAGGTAAGCAGCCATTCATTTAAATATCACCCCATTAACACCTCCTAAAGGTTCCATAACCTTCCCAATTACTACCAAATGAGGACCAAGTGTTCATGTTACTGGGCCTGTGGGAACATTCTCATTCATACCAAGATAGTTAAGAAATCTGCATTCTTGATGCTTTTTTTTTTTCGAGATTTTGTCTCTTGTTTGTTCATTTTCGAGAGTGTCAGGTATCCCAGGTTGGTTTCAAAAAACAGCTCACTGTCTTTGAAG
The DNA here is from genome assembly GCF_004785775.1 of Grammomys surdaster. Classification (NCBI taxonomy): domain Eukaryota; kingdom Metazoa; phylum Chordata; class Mammalia; order Rodentia; family Muridae; genus Grammomys; species Grammomys surdaster. Next base: position 22,085 of record NW_021604625.1, read on the forward strand.
CTCTTTCTGCTGTCTGTACTAGTAATGACTGCAGGAGTCTTCATATGCAGTATACAAGCACCTGCATGGGGACCTATTGTGGTTTTTGGTAGCAAAGGCTGTTTGGATTCTCAGGTGTGTGTGTGTGTGTGTGTGTGTGTGTGTGTGTGTGTGTGTGTATTTCTCACCCAAAGGAAGCTGTAGCAGGGAGATAGATGTTGGTGACAAATATAGCTTGCAATGTGATCATAATAACAGTAGCACCAGCACTGAAGCATGTTATCTATAAGATGTATATAGATTTGGGTTCCATACCACAGGTTCTTATGGGCTAGCTGGGTCTGTGAGATCCAGATGCTGCTGTATTCTGAGCTACTGCTTTCTCAGCAACCTCAGTGGGGATGTTCCTGCAGCATCTGAAGCTCTGGTGTCTGCATTGCAGGTTTTGTCAGACTGGCCCCAAAGCTGGGCTCTTGTATGTAAGCACATGTGCAGCAGAAGTTGCATCAGATCATTGGGCTGTAAACTTGAGTGATCTGGTAGCAGCTTTTATATTTGAGTCCTAGACATCCAAAGTGGCACTGAAGCTTGGGTTGCAGTGTTAGTCATTATCACTTCACATTACTCTTTCATTTGTCCTTTGTCTCTTAGGCATTTGTCAGTTAGGCATGTATTATACTTGTTTTTATTATGCCATTAGACATATATTATACCTGGTTTTTTTTTTTAACTGTTTCACAGATTTTGAATGCTCAATTACATTTTTACCTGATTTGCTTCTCAGTTTGGGGAGTTTCTGATGACATTTTCATTCTGACTGACTTTTTTTCAAGCAAGTTGCTTTAATAGTCTACAAAATACTCTTAAGAATTATTTAAAAATATGAAGGTTGTTTTCCAAAGGATTCCAAGTATTAAATCACATTTTTTATCCTTACAGTAGCCATATTTATTAGACATATTTATTAGACATCAGTGTAACATTACCTGCTTATTATGATTATTAAAATAGCCATTCCTGGTCCTGAAGATCCAAACCAGCAGGATCTCCATGACGCAGGGCAACAACAGAATATCCAAGAGAAATCCCTGTGAGGATCCAGTGTTTATAGTGTAGCAGAAGCCATAGGCCTTGGAACAGACTGATGACTTATTCCAATGAACATCGCAAATAAAGATGAGTGGATAAACAGCTATAGTGTCTGATACACTGTGACACACTTCAACTCCCACAACAAGATGGTTTTTATTTGTTTTGTTTGTGTTTGTTTATATTCTATCTTATTTTTTTCTTTTGGAAGGAGGTTGCTAGGGTGGAGGAGTATGGGGAGATGAGTGGGATTGGGATACATGATGTGAAATTCACAAATAATCAATAAAAAAATTAAAATAAGATCCCACATAGATTAGAACACATGGTGTGATTGGCACAATGCAAGTGCTCCTGAAGGAGTAACTGATTATTCTGTATTTTATTCTTTTCTTTTTTTTTCCAAGACAGGGTTTATTTTGTGTAGCTTTGGCTGTCCAGTAACTAGCTCTGTAGACAGGCTGGACCCAAACTCTTAGAGAGTTTGCCTGGCTCTGCAATTGCTGGGATTAAAGGTGTTTGCCACTACTGATTCATTGATTGATTGATTGCTTGATTGATTGATTTTATATATGTGAGTACACTCTTGCTCTCTTCAGACACACCAGAAGAGGACATCAGATTCCATTGCAGATAGCTGTGAGCCACCATGTGGTTGCTGGGACTTGAACTCAGGACCTCTGGAAGAGCAGTCAGTGCTCTTAACCTCTGAGCCATCTCTCCAGCCTCCTTATTTATTTTATTTTTTTAAGATTTACTTATTCATGTATTTTATGTATATATGTATATGAGTGCTCTGTCTTTATACATATCAGAAGAGGTAATCTAATCTCATTAAAGATGGTTCTGAGCCACCATATGGTTGCTGAGAATTGAACTAAGAACCTGTGGAAGAGTAGTCAGTGCTCCTAACCTCTGAGCCATCTCTCCAGCCCTGCGTCATTTTTTTTTAAATTTTATTTTATTTACTTTTTACTTACTGTCTGTATCAGTCACAAGGCATTTGTTGCTACAGTAGAGCTTTAGCATTTCTTTTTATTTTTTTATTAGAATTTCTTCTTATATTATCCATCTGCTCTTGTATGTTGCCTATTTTTCCCTAGGTAATAAATACTGTTAATTAATTGTTCAAAATTTCTTCCTGATAACTTAAAAATATCTACTATATCTGAAATTTTGTGCTCATAGTTGCCTATTTCTTCAGAATGTGGTCCCCCACCCACCCCATCCTTTGGGTATGCCTTATATCATAGGTATTTTCTATTGTAATTTCTCTATTTGAAATTTCAATTTTCAAATAGAAATTTCTATTTGAAATAGAAGATTGAAATTTTCTATTGAAAGCCAGAGATTATATACAGGAAAAAGTAAAATAAAGTAAATGCGATTGAAAGAAACATGTCATCTCCTTGTGATTATTTAGTTTTCTCATGCATATCAGTGAATTGTATGGTCATCGAACTTCAGCCATTATAACAGCTTTATTTATTCAGAAATAGGAACTCCTGCTTCAATGACTATTCGGATGACTATGATGATGAAAATATTTGAAAATCAGACAACTATGTTAGAAAAGTAAGCTTTGGAAATATTACTTATTTTCTACTTATAAAATTGAGTACATAGGATAGAAATATTGGGAGCATACATAAGAAATAAGGTCTTCATCATAAGCTAATCTCTTATTACTCATTACTTTATTGATTAAGTTATTCACTTTATGACCTGATCAAAGCTCCCCTTCCTCCTCTTCCCTTCCCTCATCCCTCCATCCCCTTTTCCTCAAAGAAGAGGAGGAGGTAAATTGATACCAACCAACCCTGATACATCAAGTCCCGGCAGGACTAAGTGCATCCTTTCCCACTGAGGCCAGAGAAGGCAGTCCAGCTATGGGAAAGGGATCCAAAGCAGTCAGAAGAGTCAGAGACAGTTCCCTATTCTAATTGTTAGGGGACCCACATAAAGAACAAGCTACAAATGTATAGAGGGCTCATTGGTTGATGGTTCAGTCTCTGTGAACCCCCATGGGCCCAAGTTAGTTTAGTCTGTAGGTCTTTTGTGGTGTCCTTGATCCATCAGGCTTCCTCAATCCTCCTCTCAACTCTTCCACAAGACTCCCTGAGTTCCACCTACTGTTTGTCTATGGGTCTCTACATCTGTTTCACTAAGCTGCTAGATGATGGTTCTCAGAAGACAGTTATGCTAGATCCCTGCCTGCAGTTTATTATCATTATCATTAATAATGTTAGGGTTGGTTCTTTCCTATGATGTGGGTCTCAAGTTGGGCCAGTCATTAGTTGGCCATTCCCCGGATGTCTGCTCCATTTTTATCCATGCACTTCCTATAGGCAGGACAAATTTTGGGTCCAAGGTTTTGTAGATGGGCTGGCATTTTCCTCCTACAATTGAAAGTCTGAACTGGCTACAGGAAGTGGAGTCTTCAGGCTCAATATCCCCAGCTGGTACATGGCTCAGCTAAGGTCACTCCCATAGTCTCCTGGGCACCTTCCATATTCCTTATATACTCTGCCACTGATTTCTGTTTTCTCTCTCAGCCTCCCCCAACCTTTCAAAAAAAGAAAAGGGAAATAGGATAGATAAGAATATGGATGGAGGCAGCTGGAATGGGGGGATCAAGTCAGGAAGTAGAGGGGAGAAAGGATTGTTGGAGGGAATATGGGTAGAGATGGCTAAAATCAAGGGGTATTTGAGGAGCTATCTCCAATAGAGTGACACAAGGTGTATCAACCATTCCAGAGGAGACCTCTTATTCAGGAGTATAATGAACTCCACAGCTTTTTGTTCGTTTGTGCTTCTAATTAGTTACAATTTGATGGGGTTTTTGGTTCATTTCTTTTGTTTTGTTTTGTTTTTAATCAATGTTGTTTTATTTTGTTTTCTTAGTTTTGGAGTTTCATTGTATTGTTTTTTGTTTGTTTTTCCAGAAAGAACTTATTTTTGAGTGGGTGGGAGGAAGGGTCTGAAAGGACTTAGAGGAGGAAAAGAATATGGTCAAAGTATATTTCAATTTAAAATTGTTTAAATAATAAAAATATAATTTAAAGGTAAAACAGCTGACCTCATATGTGTATGTATACATTTGTCTTAGTTTGGATTTTATTGTTATGAAGAGACATCATGACCATGGCAACTCTTATAAAGGACCACAATTCATTGGGGCTAGCTTAAGTTTCAGAGGTTTAGTCCATTATTGTCATAATAAGAAGCATGGCAGCATCTAGGCAGACATGGTACTGGAGAAAAAGCAAAAAGTTCTACATCTTGATCTGCAGGCAGAAGATGGGGACTGTGTGCCATACTGGGTGTAGCATGGGCACAGGAGACTTCAAAGCCCACCCCCACAGTGACATACTTCCTCTAACAAGGCTACACCTACTAATAGTGCCCCTTCCTATAGACTAAGTATTCAACCTCATGAGTCTATGAGAGGGGGGAGGAATACATATTCAAGCCACCACATTTCACTCCCTGGCCCCCATGTACTTATAGCCATGACATAATGCAAAATTCATTTAGTCCAACTTCATAAGTCCCCATGGTCTATCATGGCTACAACAATATTTAGAAGTCCAAAGTTCAGGCTTGCTGCCACAGAGCCATGAGCCTGACCTGGATAGAAGTCCAAAGTTCAAAGTTTCAACTTAAACTATAACCCCATATAATATAAAAATTAAAAAAACAAATCATATAAGATATACAGAGGGTATAGGTATATATATAACCATTCCAAACTGTAGGCAAGGAAGCATAGTAAGGAAATACTGGACCAAAGCAAGACTGAAATCCAGCTGGAGAAACTCCAAACTGCATCTCCTGTCTGATGTAAAAATTCTCCTCAGATCTCCAACTTCTTTCAGCTTTGTTGAGTGCAACACATTTTTTTTTCTCTTGAGCTATTTTCCTTCTTTGTTAGCAGCTTTCCTTGGAAGGTATCCCATGACACAGGCAAATCTAACCTCTTGAGGTGCCCAAGAAAACACTGCCTTCACCTTTACAGCTTCACACAACAATCTCTCCTGGCCTTCATGCAGGGCCTCAGTGGCTTTTCTCAGTTGCTGAGGGAGATTCCATAACTGCTTTCTTCTATACTTGATTCTAAAGCACAGGAGTAGGTTGTGAGACCAGGAAGAGTGGACTTGTTAAAAATCTTTTTTTAAAACGTAAATGTAAAACATAATAGCTTTCACAACAGAAAATATGTATATATTTAATATAGTTACTTTTGATCTGTTTTTCAGGACTTTAAATGATCAGAGTATAATTGAGTCTGTAAGTATAACATTCTTAATTGGATATTGCATTTTGCCCTTGAATTTTGAGGAGACTCTAGAATTGGCCACTTTCACTCCTTGTAATCAGAGATAAACACTTACTCAGTTTACCCAGGTTGTGAACTAGAAGAAATTGCATGTTCTTTTCATTTTATCGACATCATGATCATTCAGAAACACTTCTGAAGTATTAAGCTGGAATCTATTTCTTATCTAGATATAGCTAACCCAGTGTCAGCTTAGAAGTTAATCCCAATGGGTCATTCTTTTTTCATGCTTTAGTGAAGTTAGTCTTAAATTAATATCTAAGTATTGAATTACTTCAGTACTTAGTTATTGAAGTTGTTTATTGAGATGCTTAATTTTAACTGGTATTATTACATTTGTCTTTAGAAATGTAAAGAGATGGAAACTGCTTATCAAAATCTATTATTGGAGAAAACCCTGCTGGAAGGTGAAATACAAAAGCTGAGAGAAATAGAGGTTGGTACATGTAACTGATAAAAAATGACATACAGTATCAAATAAGGCCCAGTATCACACAGAAGGGACTCAAAGTGACATTTACTTGCTTTATGACACATTTTATGGTCATAACATATAGAGATTCTGATTTTAAAAACATAAATTAATGTTCTAAATTTCCATATTAACTGTCAAACCCAGAAGGATGAAAACAGAAACAGCTTAATTACTGTAAAATACATTATTTTTTTATTTTAACTTTTCTTTTTATTTATTATTCTCCCATGAAGTATATCCCAACTGCAGCCTCCCTTCCCTCTACTCTTTCTAGTCCCTCCCCCACCTTCCCTCTTCCCCAGAGCCCTGCTCTTCTGTTTCCCTTCAGAAAAGAACATGCCTCCCAGGGATGTCAACCAAACATGGCAAGAAAAGATGCAATAAGACTGGGTAGGCATAAGCCTTCATATCAAGGCTCGACAACAAACCATCATATTGATTTCCATAGTGGATGTATGTGTTTGCACTCTCACCAGCAATGGAGCAGTATTCATCTTTCTCCTCACCAGCACAAGCTGTCACTGTATTATTGACAAGTGTAAGATAGAATCTCAAAGTCATTTTGATTTGCATTTCCCTAATAGATAAGGATATTGAACATGGCCTTTTTGGAAATGGTACAACACAGTGTTGGACAAAAGCCAAAAACTGATAATCCTTGGCCTTATAATTTTATTACTTGTGCTTAAATACAGATGAGATAAGTCTCTTGGGACCTTGCCTCTCAGAACTTACCCATAGCAGACCATGAAAAGATGGTAGGTCATCTCTTGGGAAATAACCTGCTTGCCTTAGCCTTTACTAGATGGCTCCTGACAGTGTCTTTTGCCTTACAGAAGCTTTTCAGTTACATGAGGTCCCATTTATTAATTGTTGATTCTAGTGCCTGCACTATCTGTCTTCTGTTTAGGAAGTTGTCTTCAATGACAATGCTTTCAAGGATATTTCCTACTTTTTCTTCTATCAAGTTCAGTGTGTCTGGTTTTAGTTAAGATTATGTCTGGTTTATGTTTAATACACTTAGACTTGAGTTTTGTGCGGGGTGATAAATATGGATCTATTTGCATTCTTCTACATGCAGACATCCAGTTTGACCAACACCATTTGTTGGAAATCCTTTTTTTGTTTCTAATGTGTATTTCTGGCTTTTTTTTGTTAAAAAGAAAACAAGTGTCCATAGGTGAGTGGATTGATTTCATTGATTAATATGACCTCTTTTATGCTAACACTATGCAGTTTTTATTGCCATGGTTCTGTAGGAGAGCTTTAAATCAGGGATGGTGAGTTGAATCTGGAAGTTCTTTTATTTTTCAAAATTGTTTTAGCTATCCTGACTTTTTTGTTTTTATATATGAAATTGAGTCTTTTCCTTTCAAAGTCACAAAGAACTGTGTTGAAATTTTGATGGGGATTGCATTGAATCTGTAGATGGCTTTTTGTAGGATGACCATTTTCACTATATTAATCCTATCAATTCCTGAGCACGGACAATCTTTTCATCTTCTGATATCTTCTCAATTTCATGAAAGACATTTACATGGCAAATATTTAACTTTGTAAATTTGTTAGTGAATGAGAGAGTCAAAGTTTTTGTCTCCCCTCCAACTCTTGAATCTGAAGACTGAACCCAAGGCCTTGGAATTGTTAGGCAAAATATACCACTACACTAAATGCACAAACCTCTAGTATTTTAAATGCATTTTATGTTCTTTATAACTAGTTAATTATACCAACTGTAATTGTAATTATTTAACTATACTAACTAGTGTGAGTAGAAATAAATTCAGTACCAATAATATAAGAAAATCTGCTTTCCTTTATGTTTTCTCTTCTTACCATTTTACTCATGTTATAAATCCAAACTACAGGCAAGAGTCAGATAAAAGTAAATTGTTATGAGTCAGTTAAATCATTATATGTATAGTTGAAGGAAAATACTCTTCTTTGGTTTTGTTTTTGTTTTGAGATATTTTTCCTATACTGTACTGAGGGCTAGTCAAGAACTCACTTCAACCCACTTGCCTTAATCTCCCAAGTGCTGAAATATCATGCATTGAACATTGTGTCACATGGAACACTCTTGAACCCATTTTTGTTGGTTACTTGATATTTATTTGATACTAGAGGAGAAAGCAGAAATTATTTTCTCTTAATAACCTCTCATTATTAAGTATTTACTGTCTACACTATATATGAGTTTCATAGGAAACATCTTCAAAAGCACACTAGGTTATTTGGGGGATATAATAGTTCTCATTAAAATTCATTACTATGCTTTCATATTTCTGCATTTTTTTATCACTGATGTTTTTGTTTTGACACGGTGTCTTCTCTACAGCCTGGCCATAAACTTACTGTGTAGTTGAAAATGATTGTAAATCTCTGATTGTCCCGTCTTCACATCCTAAGTACTGGATTTATAGATCTGCACCACTATTTTTGTTTGTTTGTTTGTTTGTTTTAAACAAGGTTCCTTTGTGTAGCCATAGCTGTCTTGGGACTTGCTCTGCAGACCAGGCTGCCTTTGAACTCACAGAGATCTGCGTGCCTCTGCCTCCTAAGTGCTGAGATTAAAGGTGAGAGATTAAAGGTTTTATTTTCAAGGAATTATTTCACCTTATGTTTAACTTGTGATAAATTTACCACTACAGTACATTTTGTATATTGAGATTTTTTAGTATAAAATAATAATATATTGCCTTTGTCTTTATTATCTATATTCTTAATAATTGTTAAAATTACTTCTCTACATTCATATATAAAGCAATCTGGTTCTGTAGAGTTGTTCAAGAATATTTTGTACAGGCATGGTGATATATATACCTACAATTCTATCATTTGAGAAGCTGAGGCAGGAGGATCATGAGCTTATATCCAGTGTAGAACATTTAGAACCTTTTGCAGAAAGGCTTTAAAACATGTTCAGTTATATGATAATGACGGTTTTAGATGCAAATTTCTTCCAATTGCTAGATGGAGGTAACATATTCTTGGTCAAATCATGCCAAGCCAGCACAGATCTCATGTGAAATGCTTTTATTGACAGAGGCCACTCTAAGGCGGGGGGGGGGGAGTGAGGAGAAGAAGTGAGGAAGAGAGAGTGAACTATGGGTTGGGGTCCATGTCTTTTAGCTGGTCCCTGACATAGGTAACACAGGTGATCCAGCTAACACAGGTGATACAGGTAGCACAGATAACAGATGCGCAGAGGTTGTGCGATGTGTGACATGGCAACTGATGCAAGAGGGTCATTGTCATCATTGTTGGGTTCAGAAGCTGTCTGTAAAGAGCTTCTGGCTGTCCATGGACAGTCCTAATGCTAACACCAACTATGTTACACAATTTAAGTGTAATTTGAACTTTGCTTCTCTATTTGTGTCATTACATCGGAACAAACACAAGTTGAAGGTAGCTTTGCCAGTGTCTTAGTTAAGGTTTTCTTGCTATGAAGAGACATCATAACCACAGCAACTCCTACAAGGGAAAACATTTTAATTGGGATTGGCTTACAGTTTCAGAGGTTTAGTCCATTATCATCATGGTGGAAAGCATGGTAGCATGTAGGCAGATATTGCTCTGGAGAAGGAACTGAGAATTCTACATCTGGATCTGCAGGCAGCAGAAGGAGATTGTGTGCCATATTGGGTGTAATTTAACCTTAGGAGACCTCAAAACTCACCCTCATAGCAACACATTTTCCCCAACAAGGCCACACCTCCTAATAGTGCCACTTCCTATGGGCCAAGCATTCAAATATATGAGTATACTGGGGCCATAACTATTCACACCATTATAGCCAGCTCAATGATTCTCAACATACAGAGTCTCACACAAGCCACACTGGTGTTTCAACTTTCTTTGCACTTTCATATGAACCTGTTTTCACTTTAGTTTCAACCTCTACATATGAGTTTTCTCACTTGTGTATTCAGAATCATTCACCTAAGTTTTTAAATGTATCACTTATGATATTTTTGTATGATATCATCCTAATGAATTTCTACATGTCCGAGTTGACTTTCAGGAGCCATAGAACACACCATAGCAAAACTGAAAAGCCATCAGAGGAAATTAATTATTTCAGTGTGTGAAATTACTCAAAGTGTATGTATACAGAAGATAGAGAAAGATCATTAGTAAAGTGCTCACTGTAGAAGCAAAAGGAGCTGGACACAGATCACCAGAACCCACATAAAAAAAAAACTGGGTGCAATCACGCATCCAGTAACCCCAGTACTGGGAAATAGAGATAGTCAGAGCCCAAGAACTTTCTGACCAGCCAGTCTACCCAAAATGGTTAAGTCCATGTTAAATGAGAGACTCTGTTTCTAAAGGTAATATGGAAAGTAATAGAGGAAAACCTCCGAGCTCTCCACATGTGCATATGCAAGTATCCCCACCCCCAACCTTTTAAGTACAACCAGCCTAGGTATATCATTAGTTTTGCTTTGCTTTGGCTCAGATAAATTCCCCTGAAAAAGTAGAGTACTCTCAGAGTAAAGGGGAAATCTGAGCAGCATATATTGTCATGAACCTCTTATAACTTATGCTATCCTTATTTTGACATGTTCAAAATTTTAGAGACCAAAGTCTGCAGGCAATGAAGAGCGAACTATGAAGTCTGGAAAATCAGAAAAGAAAAAAGATAAAGATTCAGAAAGGTGAAGCATGAAGACATGTGATACTTTCCTTCCTCAAGTTGTAAAAATGTACCTAAGTCACAGGTTTTTTAATAAAATTAACAAATATATAGTTTTGAATCATACCAGGATATGATTGGGAAAGGTCAAAAAGGAAAAAATAAGGAACTGTTACAGGATTAGAGGTGATGAGTGAACTGCAAAAGGTAAGGGGTTCTACTATTACTACTTATTATATTACATACAAACTACTTAAAATAGTCATTAAATCCCTATGGCTTAAGTGATAAACTAACTTTTCTCAGGCCAACTTTTCAATGTTACTATTAAAATGTAAAGTGACTGAGATTTTGAAAGCGCATTTGTCATATTTCTTCCCTGAACACTTTTCTTCTTTGGAGAACTTCTACAGCTGATAAAGAACTTGCACAAAGTGGCAAGATATAAAATTAACCCAAACAAATCAGAATCCTTCCTTTATACATATGATAAATAGGGAAACAACAACCTTCACAATAGTCACAAATAATATGAAATATCTTAGTGTAACTCTAACCAAACGAGTGAAAGATCTGTATGACCAGAACTTCAAGTCTCTGAACAAAGAAATCAAAGAAGACCTCAGAAAATGGAAAGTTCTCCCATGCTCACAGATTGGTAGGATTACCATAGTAAAAAATGGCCATTCTTCCAAAAGCAATCTACAAACTCAGTGCAATCTCCATCAAAATTCCAACACAATTCTTCACAGACATGGAAAAAGCAATTCTTAACTTCATATAGAAAAACAAAAAACCCAAGATAGCAAAAACAATTCTCAACAATAAAGGAACTTCTTGGGGAATCACCATCCCTGACTTCAAGCTGTACTACAGAGCAATAATGATAAAAACTGTGTGGTATTGGTATGGTTAATAATCAATGGAATAGAATTGAAGACCCAGAAATAAACCTACAACCTATGGACACCTGATCTTTGACAAAGGATCCAAACCATACAATGGAAAAAAAGAATGGTGCTAGTCTACCTGGCAGCCTGCACAAAGAAGAATGCAAATTAATTCATATTTATTTCCTTGTAAAAAGCTCAAGTCCTTCCACGCTCCAGTGTCATCCCCTTCTCCATGTCTTGCCTTCTTGTGTTTATAACCCCTGTGTGAATGAGTATAAATTATGATTTGAAAAAAAAATTATTTAAAAAAGAACTTAAAAAATATAAAATTAAGAAACATATTTAATGCCTCTACCTTCCCCATATGGTATAACAAAATAAACACAGTTTTGCCTCCTCCCAAAAAAAACCCCTCAAGTCCAAGTGGATTAAGGACTTCTACATAAAACCAGATACATTGAATTTATAAGAAGAGAAAGTGAAAAATAGTCTTTAACTCATTGGCACAGGGAAATATTTCCTGAATAGAACAATCTGTCTCAGGCTCTAAGATCAACAATAGATAAATGAGACCTCATGAAACTGAAAAGCTTCTATAAGGCAAAGGACACTGTCAATAGGACAAAGTGACAAACTATAGATTGGGAAAAGCTCTTCACTAACCCTACACCCAGTGGAGAGCTAATATCCAAAATATACAAAGAACGCAAGAAGTTAGACTCCAAAAACCAAATAACCCAATTTAAAAATGGGATACAGAGCTAAGCAGAGAATTCTAAACAGAGGAATCTCGAGTGGCTGAGAAGTACTTAAATGTCCAACATCCTTAATTGTCAGGGAAATGCAAATCAAAACAACCCTGAGATTCTACCTTACACCAGTCAGAATGGCTAAGACCAAAAACTCAAGCAACAGTAAATGCTGGGCAAGGACATGGAGAAAGAGGAAAACTCCTCTATTGCTGGTTTGCAAATTAGTACAACTACTCTGGAAATCAATCTGGCAGTTTCTTAGAAAACTGGAAATAGCTCTACCTGAAAACCCAGCCATTCTACTCCTGGGAATATATCCAAAAGATCATCCATCATATCACAAGGACACGTACTCCACTATGTTTATAACAACCTTATTTGTAATAGCCAGAAGCTGGTAACAACCCAAATGTCCCTCAACTGCAGAATGAATACAGAAAATGTAGTTTGTTTACATAATAGAATACTATTCAACTATTAAAAATGAGGACATCATTAATTTTGCAGGCAAATGGATGAAACTAGAAAAAAATCATCTTGAATAATGAGGTAACCCAGATCCTAAAGGACATGCATAGAATGTACTCACTGATAAGTGAATATTAGCCAAAAGTTCAGAATACCCATAATACAACTCACAGACCTTAGGAAGCTTAAGGAGAAGGAAGGAGTGTGGATATCTGAAACCCACTTAGAAGGGTAAGAAAATAATCATGGGAGGCAGAGGGATGGAGGAATTTGGTTGGGAGTTGGGAAGGGGTGGAAGGAGGAACAGGATCAGGTAGGGGGAGAAACAGGAGGGACATCCAGATGGCCAAGAGAATGAATTGAAATATGCAGTAGTAGGGGCTAAGAGACAGGGGGGAACCTCTAGAAAGTTCCAGAGACCTGGGATGTGAGAGGTTACCAGGACTCAATGGGGATGACATTAGCCAAAATGTCCAACAATGGGGAGAAGGAACCAGAAGAGACCACCTCCAGTAGATAGACATGGCCCCCTTTTCGTGGAAAGGCGCCATCCATCCATCTTCAAAATTTTTAATGTAGAATTGTTCCTGTCTAAAGGAAATGTAGGAACAAAATGGAGCAGAGTCTGAAAGAAGGACACCCAATGACTGGTCCAAATTGGGATCCATCTCATGCATGAACACCAAATCCTGACACTATTACTGAGGCCATATTGTACATGCAGACAGTAGCCTGGACTGAGCCAACCATATGGAAGAGTTAGAGGAATGACTGAAGGAGCTGAAGGGGATTGCAACCCCATAGAAAGAACAACAGTGTCAACTAACTCAGACTCCTTAGATCTTCCAAAGTCAAAAGCCAAGGAGCATGCATGGGCTGGTTCGTGATCTTGGGCACATATGTAGCAGAGGACTGCCTTATATGGCCTCAGTGTGAGCGAATGGGCTTAATCCTGTGAAAACTTGATGCCCCAGGGGAGAGGCATCATGCTGGTTGGGGTGAGGTGGGAATAGGTGGACAGGTGGTGAAGCACCCTCTCAGAGTCAGGGGGAGGGAGGACCAAGAAGGGGGCAACTTTTGAAATATAAAAAAAAATTTAATTTAAAAAAATCAGAATAAAATCTTAAAACAAATGTATCAGGAAAAGGCTTGTGTTTACTCTTCCTTGCCAGCTAATGCTCTATGTTTGCAGACTCCCTAAGTCAGTTCTCCAGAATTTATTCTTTTCCTACTGCTTTAATTATGTTTAGGCTTTAATTATGTTTAGTTTTATATTAAAAAAGAATACCCATTTATGTCAATAAATTATTATAAAGTAGGTTTAATACATAAATATAAGTATAAATTGATCATTGTAATTCAAATTTGCTTGGTATGTCTTATTTAAAATAAAGTTTTGAAATGAGCCTATGAATTCAATGTTTATAGACAGCTTTAGTTTCCAGAAAGAATTTTATTAGATAAGAAATTTGTCCTTTGAAGAAAAAGTGTTCAGGGAAGAAAAATGACCAATACACTTTCAAAATCTCAGTCACTTCACATTTTAATCATAGCACTGAAAATTTGACTGGTGAAAGGTTATTCCTTTGTTTTTCGCTTAGGCCATAGGAAGCTAATAGCTATTTTAAGTAGTATGTATGTAATGCAATAAGTAGTAATAGTAACAGCAGCAGCAGCAA
>NW_021604626.1:0-5968 GCF_004785775.1 Grammomys surdaster
TATGTATGTAATGCAATAAGTAGTAATAGTAACAGCAGCAGCAGCAACAGTAGTAGTAAGTAATGTATGAGAGGCTGAGGAGTTGGCTTAGCAGGTAAAAGTGCTTGCTGCATAAGCCTGATAACCTGAGTTTGATTCCTGTTTACCACATAAAAGTCAGATGCAATGTCTATAATCCCAGCACTCTAATGGGGAGATGGGAGACAGGAACAGGTCATATATAGCATGCAATGGAACAAGAGACAATGCCTCAAACATAAGATAAAAGAAAAGAATTGCGTCTTTAGAAATAAAAGATACTGTTACTTAAAAAAAAAAGTCTTTTGACCTTCAAGCATAAAATATGTCATGAGCTTTCCTTCTATTGTCCATCTCTCAGTCCCTGCCTCTGTTTCTCTCTCTCTCTCTCTCTCTCTCTCTCTCTCTCTCTCTCTTTCTCTCTCTCTCTGGGTGTGTTAAAGGTAATAAAAGTATGAATTTCTTTTGAGATTTTAAGTGGTCTAAAGTTTTTGGGAAAGCAAAGCACTGATGTATTTTCAAATATCATGATTTTTAAAAAATATTTTTAATTACAGGAAGTTATCTCCAAACAGAGAATTTAAATCATTTGAAGAACTGCTTCAAATCCAAGTAAGATATATCCACTCTGAGTCTATTTCTGTAATAATTCATTAAAAATTATCTTTTGCATGCCACTTCTGATTTGAATCATAAGTGCTCCATTTTGATGGGTCAACATGGAACTCTGCTGTCCTCTGAGGTGGCTGAGTCCCATCAGAAGCCTAACTATATTTTTGGCCCTTTGCCATGCATTTCTTTTCCAATTTCCGGTCCTACTGAGATCCCTGACTGGTGATTAAAGGTTTGTTTTTTGTCTTCATTGTTACTTGGTTTTGTTTTAGTAGATAGTGTTTCTTCTCATATTTCAATAAGAAAAATATAGTTTTTAAATATTTTCTTAAAATAATTGCTTTTATAAACAAAATTTACGAGTGTTTTATACTTTAAAGATGTTTTTATATTTTTATTTGGCTTTGCTTTTTCTGATGAGATATGACCTTCAAATTGTCATTTTCCTGTGCGATATTTGGGTCCTTTCTTATTTTCTCTTTTTCATTGCTTTTCAACAGTTTGGTTTAGTTGGATGAACACATGACTGTTCTTAACACACTAAGGTGGCATGTGCTTAGCATCTTGAGTATGTAACTTTTGCCAAACATATTTTTGTCTCTTTCTGTTCCTATGTGGAAATACACTTGAGTGGTAGAAATACGATGTACATATTCCTTATACGTTTGTAAAAGCTTTATTTCTGAATTTACATATTTTACATGGATATGTCTAAGTGTTTTCACATTTCATTGTCCTATCTAACTTGCTATTCTGTCTATACATTCCATTTTAAAACCATGATATAATTGTTGATACTACAGTTGTTGTCATTAAGCTATTTATTACAGTTTGTGTTTGGTGAGATCTCTGTAAATTCATTCATAGACATATTGGGTACTGTCTGATGGCTGCTTTAAAAGTGGTCTATGACAATTTTAAAATCAGGATTGTCTTGGGGGTATCTTTCTTGGTTTCTTTTGCCTTAATAGTAAATCCATTTTTAGTTTATTATTATTGTTTCATGGATATTGTAATGTGGTGTTGATACTCCAGGATCTACTATGTCCCTTTGATAACTAGTATTTTTTCCTTTATTATATAATGAACATGATTGGGTGTGAGTGGAAATTATATACTTATCCAGCCATTTATTTTAATTCTTTTAGATTTTGCCAGGTTGTTTTGAGTCTTTACTTTGTGTATGTTGTTCACAGGTTAGAGGGAGGCTTAGATAGATTTTATACAAAGTTATTGGGCCCTTAATTTCTGTTTCCTTCTTTATGTGATATTAACTGAGCCTTACCATGGTTAGAATTGTCCCAAACAGTGCCCTTGTTTATAAATTATAAAGACAGAGGCTTTTTGTAAGCTTTGGAGTGCCTCATATGGCTCAAGCAAGCTGTATTCCCAAACTGAGAGCTATAAAGTCAGGAATCCTGTCTAGACCTTCTTTTCCTCCATGGACCACTTACCCTTGTTCACAAATGAGTATTGGTGCTTCTATTCTGTGCAGTGTACAAGGTTAGATGTGGCACAGATTGTCCTCAAGGAGCTTGTTGTGACAAAAAAAAAATACATGGGGTTTTAGATATGGATCTCAAACCATCATCCACTGTAGGTTTCCTGTATGCGTAACTTATTTCTGCCAAGCCTGAACTATATTAGATGTTAAAATTGAAGATTCTTTTAACTAAACTTCAAATATTTCCACTTAAATATTTCAGACCTAAAAAAATGCAATGAAATGTTTCACTTATAGTAGTTCTAATTTACAAGATTCATGGCAATTTTGAGTGTGGAAAATCAACAGTAAGCTATAACTTGTATCCACCACTGCATAGGAGAACTTCATAGTTAGATGTGTTCAGATCATTGTACTGGCAATCTCTGTATTTGAGACATGTAATAACTACAAAAATTAAATATGAAAAGTACCAGAATGAATACTGTTCTCTCTCTCTACCTCCTAGAAAGAAGCAGAAGCCCTGAAAACCGAGAAGAAAACCCTTCAGGAACAACTGAAATGGGCTTTAGAGGTGAGGACACACCTCTAAACAGCAGCAAGCTAAGATTATGCCCAGCTGGGGAATTTCTAAATGAACGCTTTTATCTTATCAACTGAGTGTGTATCTGTTTACATATATATATATATATATATATATATATATATATATATATATATGAGACACCAAGCACACATACATATATGATACACTGCAATAGACATTTATACCTGCAAATATATTAATAGACCACAATGGTCTTTCATATCTAGAACAGCAATCCAGAAAGAAAATAAGTCTTTTCTTCATGAAAAAAGCAATCTCTTTTCAAACTGGTGATACACAATCTATTTGGATGTAAAATACTACTCAGAGATAGGAGAGATGGCTCAGTGAGTAAGAGTCCTGTCTCTGACTTTAATTGCCTGCCTTTGGATCCCTTTCTCCTAATTGGGCTGCCTTCTTTAGCCTATATAGAAGAAGATGGGGCTGGGCGGTGGTGGCGCACGCCTTTAATCCCAGCACTTGGGAGGCAGAGGCAGGCGGATTTCTGAGTTCGAGAGTTCGAGGCTAGCCTGGTCTACAGAGTGAGTTCCAGGACAGCCAGGGCTACACAGAGAAACCCTATCTCAGAAAAAAAAGAAGAAGAAGATGTGGAGGAGTGGAAGGGGAAGGAGAGGAGGTGAGCAGAAAGGACTGGGAAAGAGGAGAGAGGGGAAGTTGTGAGCAGGATGTAAAGTAAATAAGTTGTCAGAAGCCATCTAGAAAAGGCTAAGGCTTGCAAGTGAATTTTCTGGAGATGGCCCACAGTTTTGCATGACCTGTGATGGGTGACCTCTGAGATGTAGGGTCCTTAGAGATTTATCCCAGGATTGCTTCTTGCTGCTGATATGCCCTTTTCTGTCACTATTACATAGTCTAATGATTCTGGGACATCATCCCACTCTATTGGACAGATATCCTGCAGATCAACATGAAGATGTACTCTCATATAGTAATGCTTATAGAGGTGATTATATGTGATTCCACAATTTCTGATAATGATTTTATAGAACTCTTAAATGATACAAGCAATTCTTTTTTTTTGTTTCCACAATGTCTTTTTTTATTGAATGTTTTATTTACATTTCATATGTTATCCCCTTACCCCATCCCCCCCCACCAGGAACCCCCATCCCCTCATCCCTCCTCCTGCTTCTCTGTGGATGTACCCCTACATACCCCCTACTCCCACCTCTCCACCCTCAAATTCCCACCCACTGGGGTGTCCAGCCTTCATAAGACCAAGGATCTCTTCTCCCACCTATGCCCAGCAGGGCCCTCCACCCTGACATAAACAGCTGGAACCATGGATCCCTTCCTAAGTGCTCCCAGGCTAGTGGTTTAGACCCTGGGAGCTCTGATTGATTAGTATTGTTGCTCTCCTCATGGAGCCGCAAACCCTTTCAGCTCCAACAGTCTTCACTCTAACTCCTCCACTGGCAACCCCATGCTCGGTTTGATGGCTAGCTGTGAGCATCTGCCTCTGAATATGTCAGACTCTTGCAGACCTCAAAGGAGACATCTATATCAGGCTCTTATTGGCATGCACTTCCTGACTTCTACATCAGCATCTACCTTTGGTGACTGCACATGGGAAGGATACCCAGGTGGAATGGTCTCCAGACGGCCCCTCCTTCAGTTTCTGTCCCTCAATTTGTCTCCATATTTGCTCCCTTGAGTATCTTGTTGCTCCTTCTAAGAAGGACCGAAGCACCCCCACTTGGTCGTCCTTCTTCATGAGCTTCATGTGGCCTGTGAGTTGAATCTTGGATATTTCAAGGTTCTGGGTTACTATCCAATAATCAGTGAGTGAATACCATGTGTGTTCTTTTGTGATTGTCTTACCACACTCAGGATGATATTTTCTAGTTCCATCCATTTACCTAGGAATTTCTCAAATTCATTGTTTTTAATAGCTGAGTAATACTCCATTGTGTAAATGTACCACATTTTTTTGTATCCATTCCTCTGTTGAAGGACACCTGGGTTCTTTCCAGCTTCTGGCTATTATAAATAAGGCTGCTATGAACATAGTAGAGCATATGTCCTTGTTATATGTTAGAGCATCTTCTGGGTATATGCCCAGGAGTGGTATAGCTGGATCCTCAGGTAATGCTATGTCCAATTTTCTGAGGAACCACAAGACTGATTTCCAAAGTGGTTGCACCATCTTGCAGTCCCACCAACAATGGAGGAGTGTTCCTCTTTCTCCACACCATCACCAGCATCTACTATCACCTGAGTTTTTAGCCATTCTGACTGGTGTGAGATGGAATCTCAGGGTTGTTTTGATTTGCATTTCCCTGATGACTAAGGATTCTGAACATTCTTTAAGTGCTTCTTGGCCATTCAAGTTTCCTCAGTTGAAAATTATTTGTTAAGCTCTATACCCTATTTTTCAATAGGGTAATTTGGTTGTCTGGAGTCTAATTTCTTGAATTCTTTGTATATATTGGATATTAGCCCTCTATCAGATGAAGGATTGGTAAAGATCTTTTCCCAATCTGTTGGTTGCTGTTTTGTCCTATTGACAGTATCCTTTGCCTTACAGAAACTTTGCAATTTTATGAAGTCCCATTTGTCAATTCTTGATCTTAGAGTATAAGCCATTGGTGTTCTGTTCAGGAACTTTCCCCCAGTGCCCAAGTATTCGTGGTTCTTCCCCACCTTCTCTTCTATTAGTTTCAGTGTATCTGGTTTTATTTGGAGGACCTTTATGCACTTAGACTTGAGCTTTGTACAAGGAGATAAGAATGGATCAATTTTCATTCTTCAACATGTTGTCCTCCAGTTGAACCAGTACCATTTGTTGAAAATGCTGTCCTTTTTCCACTGGACAGTTTTAGCTCCTTTGTCAAAGATCAAGTGACCATAGGAGTGTGGGTTCATTTCTGGGTCTTCAATACTATTCCATTGATCTTCTTGCCTGTCTCTGTACCAATACCATGCAGTTTTTATCACTATTGCTCTGTAGTACAGCTTGAGATCAGGGATAGTGATCCCTCCAGAAGTTCTTTTATTGTTGAGAATAGTTTTCACTTTCCTGGGTTTTTTGTTATTCCAAATGAATTTGCCAATTTCCTTTTCTAACTCTGTGAAGAATTGAGTTGGGATTTTAATGGGGATTGCATTGAATCTGTAGATTGCTTTTGGCAAGATGGCCATTTTTATTATATTAATCCTGCCAATCCATGAGCATGGGAGATCTTTCCATCTTCTGAGATCTTCAATTTCTTTCTTCAGAGACGTGAAGTTCTTGCCATACAGGTCTTTCACTTGCTTGGTTAGATTCATACCAAGGTATTTTATAT
>NW_021604626.1:6068-50991 GCF_004785775.1 Grammomys surdaster
TATGGCCATTTTTATTATATTAATCCTGCCAATCCATGAGCATGGGAGATCTTTCCATCTTCTGAGATCTTCAATTTCTTTCTTCAGAGACGTGAAGTTCTTGCCATACAGGTCTTTCACTTGCTTGGTTAGATTCATACCAAGGTATTTTATATTATTTGTGACTACTGTGAAGGGTGTCATTTCCCTAATTTCTTTTTCAGTCTGTTTATCTTTCATGTAGAGGAAGGCTACTGATTTGTTTGAATTGATTTTATAACCAGCCACTTTGCTGAAGTTGTTTTTCAGGTTTAGAAGTTCTCTGGTGGAAGTTTTGGGGTCACTTAAGTATACTATCATATCATCTGAAAATAGTGATATTTTGATTTCTTCCTTTCCATTGACTTCTTTTTGTTGTCTAATTGCTCTGGCTAGGACTTCCAGTACTATATTGAATAGGTAGAGGGAGAGTGGGCAGCCTTGTCTAGTCCCTGGTCTTAGTGGGATTGCTTCAAGTTTCTCTCCATTTAGTTTGATGTTGGCTACTGTTTTGCTGTATATTGCTTTTACTATGTTAGGTATGGGCCTTGAATTCCTGATCTTTCCAAGACTTTTATCATGAAGGGGTGTTGAATTTTGTCAAATGCTTTCTCAGCATCTAGTGAGATGATCATGTGGTTTTTTTCTTTAAGTTTGTTTATATAGTGGATTACATTGATGGATTTCCCAATATTGAACCATCCCTGCATTCCTGGGATAAAACCTACTTGATCATGATGGATGATTGTTTTGATGTGTTCTTGGATTCGGTTTGCTAGAATTGAATTGAGTATTTTTGCATAGATATTCATAAGGAAGATTAGTCTTAAATTCTCTTTGTTGGGTCTTTGTGAGGTTTGGGTATGAGTGTGATGTGATTGTAGCTTCATAGAACGAATTGGGTAGTGTTCCTTCTGTTTCTATTTTGTGGAATAGTTTGAAGAGAATTGGTATTAGGTCTTCCTTGAAGGTCTGATACAATTCTGCACTAAAATTATCTGGTCCTGGGCATTTGGTGGGGAGACTTTTAATGAGTGCTGCTATTTCCTTAGGGGTTATGGGACCGTTTAGATGGTTTATCTGCTCCTGATTTAACGTTTGTAGCTGGTAAATGTCTAGGAAGTTGTCCATTTCCTCCAAGTTTTCCAGTTTTGTTGGGTATAGGCCTTTGTAGTAGGATCTGATTATTTTTTTGAATTTCCTTATTTTCCGTTGTTATGTTTCCCTTTTCAGTTCTGATTTTATTAATTTGAATACTGTCTCTGTGCCCTCTGGTTAATCTGACTAATCTGGTTAATCTAGGGTTTATCTATCTTGTTGATTTTTTCAAAGAACCAGCTCCTGGTTTTGCTGATATTTTGTATTGTTCTTTCTGTTTCTATTTGGTTGATTTCAGCCCTGAGTTTGATTATTTCCTGCCTTCTCCTCCTCTTGGGTGTATTTGCTTCTTTTTGTTCTAGAGCTATTAGTTGCGCTGTCAAGTTGTTAGTGGATATGCACTCCAGTTTCTTTTTGTAGGCACTTAGAGCTATGAATTTTCCTCTTAGCACTGCCTTCAAGAAGTCCCACAAGTTTTGGTATGATGTGTCCTCATTTTCATTAAATTCTAAAAAGTCTTTAATTTCTTTCTTTATTTCTTCCTTGACCAAGTCATCATTGAGTAGGTTTCCATGTGCATGTGGGTTTTCTATTGTTTTTGTCATTATTAAAGACCAGCCTTAGTCCGTGGTGATCTGATAAGATGCAAGGGATTATTTCAATCTTTTTGTATCTGTAGAGGCCTGTTTTGTGACCAATTATATGGTCAATTTTGGAGAAGGTACCATGAGGTGCTGAGAAAAAGGTATATTCTTTTGTTTAGGATGAAATGTTCTATAGATTCTTTTGTTTAGGATGAAATGTTCTATAGATATCTATTAACTCCATTTGGTTCATAACTTCTGTTAATTTCAAAGTGTCTCTGTTTAGTTTCTTTTTCCATGATCTGTCCATTGCTCCACAATGCCTTTATTCCAATGGTAACAGGGGAATGTCTAAAACATCCATGAATCCATGAGAGTGTGTAAGGTTTCTTTCTACCATGCATCAGTCATTCATATATATATATATATATATATATATATATATATATATATATATATATATATATATATAATGTTTAGAATCAGTAAATGGAGTGGGATATAAGAAATAAGGGACTCAAATTTGATACTTTGTAGTCAGAATAAAGAAGCCTTCTTCAGCCTGAAGCAGAATGTCTTTTGGGGATTTTTTTTCTTTACACACTTAAAAGTTTATGTGGATCTGAACGCATTTTTAAATGATATACTTTTAAAACTTTATGTACATTGGTGTTTTGCCTACATAAAGTTTGTATAAGGGAGTTGCAACCCCTGGAATCAGAGTTACAAGTAGTTGTGAGCTGTCATGTGAGTCCTGGGAATTGAATAGGTCTTTTGGAAGAGCAGCCTTAAGTGCTAAGTCATCTCTCCAGCCCTATAATACATTTTATTTTAACATAATATGTTTTTAAAAATAATTTATTTATTATTTTCAAATTGTAATTCATTCACACAGGGTTATAAACACAGAAAGGCAGGATGTGGGGAAGGGGATGACACTGGAGCGTGGGTGTTCAGGGGGAATACAAATATCTTTCAGAACAGGGTATCAGCTGGGTGAAGGTTCAGGGGACAGGTCACTGTGACTCTGCCTATGATTCACTTGTCCTTATCTAAGTTGAT
The DNA here is from genome assembly GCF_004785775.1 of Grammomys surdaster. NCBI lineage: Eukaryota > Metazoa > Chordata > Mammalia > Rodentia > Muridae > Grammomys > Grammomys surdaster. The sequence continues at coordinate 8,831 of NW_021604626.1, forward strand.
ACAAGCAATTCTTAAATTGATACAAGTACCCTCAAGGCCCTGTAGAATGAAGCTGCATATAGTGTTCTGTAAAACTTCATGTGTCATGGGCCAATTGCACTAGAATAAGAAAGTAGGCTTGAAAAAAATTTGTGATTGAGGAAAAATATTCATTCTAGGTCAGGTCCAAGGATGAAGCCACAGGTGTGCACTATGATAAAGCAAAGCCCTGTGAAACTGTTACTTTAAACTTATAATGAGCTTACAGAATGAAACACTGCTTGGAACTTACTATCAACATCCTTCTGTAACTCTCCTTTTATGTAACATTTCATCTATGAGGTAATTTTATAATAGAACTTTTCCCCATCTACCAAATGTATATATGTATATGTCTAGATGTGTGTATATGTATGTAAGTATGCATTAACACTTGTGGAGTTACTGAGACAGGTGGTTCGTCACATCTAAAGTTTGTGTGAATGTGTGTGTGTGTAAGTGTGTGTGTGTGTATATGTCAATGTGAATACTTGAATTCTCCTTTTCTTTTCTCTCTGGCTCATGAACAGTTAATGAACTCTAAGCCTTTTGCCTGTCCAGCCAGGGACTCTTGAGCCACAGAGAAACTAATACATCTTTTTACTTAATCCCCTGCTGCTATCAATAGAAGTTAATTACCAGAAGCCAGAGGTTTTTGGCCTTAGAATAGCAAAGGCTTAAGGAAGAAAAATATTATCAAAAGCAAGTTACTTTAGCCCTTGCAACTGCCAACACCACCCTTTGCTACATGCCTCAGTACCTGGTATTGTAGCTGGTCTGAGGCAATAAATAACTTAATAAAAAAAGAATATGCCAGCACACACACACACACACGCACCTGCACCCACACATGTGCACACACACACACACACACACACTCACACACACACACACACACACACACAGAGAGAGAGAGAGAGAGAGAGAGAGAGAGAGAGAGAGAGAGAGAGAGAGAGAGAGAAAACTGTTCTTGCAAAATACTGGAGCTTAGTTCCCAGCCCATGCCAAATGGCTCACAACAGCCTTTAGCCCCAGCTCCAGGAGATCTGACACCCTCTACTGGACTCCACAAGCAACTGCACACAGATGTGCACATACCCATACTCAGACACCCATACACATGGGTAAGGAAAGAGAAAAGGAAAGAAAAGAAGGAAGAAAGAACTGGCCTTGTCTTTCCAATTAAATTTAATACAATGAGTATGTTGCCTGTTTCTGCTCTATCTCAAATTCTAGCCAAACAAAAATTAAAATGAGATATAAACATTTCATAACTGAACACAGAAAACTATAAGCACTTATATTCTATATAACTTTTGTTTAAAAAAATAAGACAATTAATTATATAATTTTAAAGAGAGGCTATGAACAAAGAAACTGGATTTTATAATAAAACAGTAAATAGAAAAGCAATAGGTTTTTTTTTATCCAAGATGTTTATTTAATTACATTATTCAGAAAATGTAATGCAAAAATCATAATGATGTAGGATAACATTTAACAAAAGTACAAGTAGCTGGTTTTTTTTTTGAAGGATCATAAATGAAGAGTGACAAAACACAAATTTTCCAATTTCAAAGTTGTATTATCAGTATTTTAATCTACCATGTTTCTCAAATTGATGATAAGTATAAAGAAATCAGCTCATAAATCCAAATGCAATTATTTTTGAGCATAAGAAAACTACTATAAGATGTAAGGGACAAGAACCTTGGTTATGTAAAAAAAAAAAACATTAAGGCAGTTATCCTCATTCAACATGAGTAAATACTGTAAGATTTCAGTGATGAAAACACTTCCACTTATGGTGTTGAATGTAAAGCATTAAATTAATATGATAATTTTAATGTAATGCATTAAATTAATAAGGTCATATATTATTTAACAACTTTTAGTACTAAAAGTTCTTAAAGAAGGATAAAATAGTCACACAGGGTAAGTGTTTATGGAAAAGATAGGCTAATATAGTACTGATTGTTTTAAAGTACCAGAATTACAAATGAACATTAATGATAATTGAGTGATACATTATTGTCTAGCCACAGAGTAACCAGTGTGGGTTGTGTGCATCCCAGGATAGCTGTGAATGTAAATGTGATGACAATATCGTGTCAGTGTTTTTCCTAGTTTGCTTTCTGTTGCTGCTATAAGACACTGACCAAAGCAACCTGGGAAGGAAAGGGTTTATTTGGCTTACATGTCCTGATCATTGAGGAAAGTCAGGACAGGTACTCAAGTAGAGACAAAGGCAGGAGCCATGGAGAGAACTGTTTACTGTCCTGCTTGCTGCTTTTGCTCAGCTAGTTTCCTTGGATCTCCTATCTATGGGTGGCACCACCCACAATGGGCTGAGACCTACTCTATTATCCGTTAATCCAGAAAATGCCACACAGGAATGCCCACAGGCCAGTCTGATGAAGGCACTTCTTCAGCTGGGGCTCTCTCTCCCCAGGTGACTTTAGTTTGTATCAAAATGACAAAAAATAAATATCACACTGTCAAAAGATCAGACATCGTGGTAAAGCAAACCTTTCTGAGGATTATTACCCAAAAGACGAGTTTGAGTTTACTATATTTACAACATCTTTTATTTTATTTTTTATTTTATTTATTTTAAGTGTATGGATGTTTTGTCTGTGTGTATGTCTGTGTGTCGTGTGTGTGCAATGCCCTCAGAGGCTAAAAAATGGTGTCAGATCCCCTGGAGCTGGAATCACAGTCAGTTGTGAGCTACCATGTGGATGCTGTAAATGTAATTCCTAAGGCTTTGGGAAGGGGATTCAGTACTCCTAACTAGTTAGTCACATCTCCAGCATCCCCTAAATTGACAATTTTCAAGTTGTAAATTATCCTCAACCTTGATCTCTCGTTTGTAAGTTATAAGGGCCTAGGTTTTCTACCAGGACTATTAGTTGCTCTGCATGGCTCAAGGAAGAACATGATCTGGAACTGAAAACCATGAAACTGGGAATCTTGCTCAGGTACATATACAATATAGATAGTATCAAATATTTTATATGGAGATATTTCATAAACTTTCCTGAGATACACAAGAAACACAATAAGTAAATTGTGATTAAAAAACCAGACACACTCAATAAAACATTGATTGTTAAATTTCACTTTAACAATAATGCTTCTTACCTACAACTTTGTTAAAACTTAAAGAATAGATATATCTAATACTTCTGGGTATATGCCAAAGTGTACAGTCTTTCCCATATTTCTATTATATCAGCATGAATAGTTACTTTTTTGAAAGGAAATATTCAGTCTTGGGGAAATGTAACCAATTCATTTATCATGTTTACTACTAAAAGTTTTTTCTAAAGAAAAAAGTTGCACAAAACTCTTCAATTAAGGTGTAATGAATTTTAATAGAATAAGGCTTTAAATGACCAAAACATTCACTGGTAAAATATTTGAAAATTAAAAAATGTAATTTTACTAAATATATTCTGTTACTATTTTGGTTGTAAAAATATGACATTTTTGAATGACAATCATATTAGATGTGTATAGCATAATATAATATATGGACCATCAAAATGTATTTCCATAAACATACCAGAGATTAAATATCAATACTGAGTGATTTTTCTATGTGATGAGGGTTTTTTGTTTATTTGGGTTTTTTGGTATGAATTTTATTTTTCAAGTTTTTCTTTATAGATCAAATTCTGATGCTTGGTGTTATAAACAGCCCCTTAGAAGTCTTTTTATGGTGCCATTGCTCATCATGGCCTTGAAGATGGTAACTTGGAAAAATACCTGGGAGATATATATATATATATATATATATAATTTATTTATTTTTACACTCCAGATTTTATCCGTGTCCCACCCCCGTCCACCTTCCGACTGTTCCACATCCTATATCTCCTCCCCTGTCTCCATGAGGATGTCCCCACCTCCCACCCCCCATCCCACCTGACCTCTAAACTCTCTGGGGCCTCCAGTCTCTTGAGGGTTAGATGCATCATCTTTGATTGAACACAGACCCGGTAGTCCTCTGCTGTATATGTGTTGGTGGCCTCATATCAGCTGGTATATGCTCCCTTTTTGGTGGTCCTGTATTTGAGAGATATCAGGGGTCTAGATTAATTAAGACTACTGGTCTTCCTACAGGGTTGCCCTCATCCTCAGCTTCTCTCAGCCTTTCCCCAATTCAACCACAGGGGTCAGAAGCTTCTGTCCATTGGTTGGGTGCAAATATCTGCAACTGACTCTTTGATCTGCTTGTTGGATCTTCCTAAGTGCGGTCATGCTAGGTGCCTTTTTCTGAGCACTCCATAGCCTCAGTATTAGTGTCAGGCCTTGGAACCTTCCCTTAAACTGGATCCCACTTTGGGCCTGTTGCTGGACCTTCTTTTCCTCAGGTTCCTCTCCATTTCCATCCCTGTAGTTTTTTCAGACATGAACAATTATGGGTCACAGTTTTGGCTGTGGGATGGCAACTCCCTTATTTGATGCCCTGTCTTCCTGCAGGAGGTGGGCTCTGTAAGTTCCCTATCCCTACTGTTGGGCATTTCATCTAAGGTCCTTCCCTTTGAGTCCTGAAAGTCTCTCACCTCCCAGGTCTCTGGTGCATTCTGGAGGGTCCCCCTAACCTCCTACCTCCTGAGGCTGCCTGTTTCCATTCTTTCTACTCGTCCTTGGAGCTTCAGTCCTTTTCCCTCACCCAATATCAGATCAGGTTTCCCTCTCCTCTCTTCAACCCCCTGTCTACTTTCCCTCCCAGGTTCCTCTCTCCTTCTCCACTTGTGATTGCTTTCTTCTCCCTCTCAAGTGGGACTGAGGCATCCTCACTTGGGCCCTTTAGCTTGTTAACCTTTTTGAGTTCTGTGAGCTGTATCTTGGGTATTCTGTACTTTTTTTTTGGCTAATATCCACTTATTAGTGAGTACACAACATGCATGTCCTTTTGGGTCTGAGTTACCTCACTCAGAATGATATTTTCTAGTTCCATCCAGTTGTCTGCAAAACTCAGGGTTTTCTCATTCTTAGTAGTTGAGTAATATTCCTTTGTGTAAATGAACCATATTTTCTGTATCCATTCTTCTGTCCTGGGACATTTGGGTTGTTTTTAGCTTCTGGCTATCACAAATAAGGCCACTATGAATATAGTGGAAGATGTGTCCAAGTGGCATGGTGGGGCATCTTTTGGGTATATTCCCAAGAGTGGTATTGCTGGGTCTTCAGGTAGATCTACTTCCGATTTTCTGAGGAACCTCCAGATTGATTTCCAGAATGGTTGTACCAGTTTGTTTTAATAAGATAAAAATGGAAGACTTTTAAAATTCTGTTTTTTCAACATGCAAATAGTTTTATTAACTCTATTTGTACAGCTGTTGAGTTATATTATATGGTTTAATTTAACTCTATCAGGTCTGTTAAAATGTAGGTGTCAGTCTGTATAGATGTGACTTAAACTTGACAAACTGATTTCTCACAATCAGGAAGCTGAAAGAAATAAGAGTCAACTGGACTTTGTCCTACAACAGAAGATGGAGATGTTTAAAGAAGAGAAGAGTAAAACAAAATTGGACCAGTCGCACAGTAAATCAAAGGTTAAGGGTGAAGATTCAAAAGATTTTCCACCAAAGACCAGTGACACACAGTCAGTAGAACAAAGGAAGGATCAGGTGAGGGAGAAACTGACCAAAGCATTTTCATATCTTTCTTACTTTATTTGGATAATTACTTTTTATTTATTTGGAGTTTTAATTTTTACCCTTTAGTTGTGTAGATTCATTATCATTTTAAATACCAACTATAAGTTAACAATTTTGGGTGGTGATTTAAGCACATTTTTGAGAACAGGAAGAAAATAAGGTTTTAAAAACTAAAGATATTCTGCTTAAAATGGATAAAATTCAACATAAATGCAAAATTTTAGAGAAGAATTCTAAACAATATTTTATTATGTTTCTGTAGCACTATGGATTCAGAAGCTTTACCCCTCCCTAACCCAAAAATGCTTTCTTAAAGGTTATTTCGGCTTTGTTGGGTCTGATCCTTCCCCAGGATCTGAGCCTCTTCTTTGATTAGCCTCCAGGTCTTTGTGCATACTCATGATGATATTCACATTGTATACTAAAGTATACCTTCCATTGTAGTCACACAGGTTGTCTGTAAGCCAGTGGAAAGTACTATGTATTCTATTGTGTTCAGGCTCTTCCTAGTTTGTTCCTTGTATTCGTTTCCCTATTTTCTAAAAATTTTCTAGTTACAAAAAGAGATGAGGAATGAAATGTACCATTTCAGTTAATTATTATTAGTTGTATAAAAAATTCCCAAAAAACTTCATGGCCCAGACAGCATACATGATTATCTCAGATTTGTGGAATAGGATCCAGATGTACACACTCCTGAAAGTTCTAACAATGCCAGGAAAATGTCATAGAAGGATGTGCATAAAACACTTTCTTCACAACTTTACTAAAGCTGGAAAAATGGCAATGTAAAGGCACAGTCAGAGAGAGAAGAGACTGAGACATGCTTGATCCTGGAAGTGCCATGTCCTCAATCTTACAATATCCTCTGCATTGGAAAAGCTCCATTTTCTAATGAATTTTTGGTTATGGAAAAATCATTGGCATGAATACCAGGCTGAGAGCATCAGTTGAGAGGCTACACACTAAAAGCAGAGTGAGATTGTGAAAACTCAAAACTGAGTACTAAATTTAGCAGTTGAGCTTACAATACTCAACAGGAGGAGCCATACAAGATTAAGATTTTAGCTAAAGGAATAATGTGTAAGTCTGTAATTTTGTAGAAAACAAATGATGAATTACTAAGATAGGTGAATTATTCTCCTTTATTAAGCCCATAGTTTAAAAGTAGTTTGTACATATGGTAAATAAAGTTACTCCTGTTTCTGTTAATGTCACTCTCTTGGTATTCCAGTACCCTTGGCTGGCTGTGACACTGTTACTGTCAAGGTTAAATTTTGTGTCTGATCTGGGACATCAGTTCTTGAATCTTGATTTCACATAGATAACTTGTTATCATCTGTGTCAGGAGGTGAAAATATAAAACCAAACAGCAATAAAGGAAAAATATGGCATCTCTGCTGCTGAATGCTAGCTTCTGTTATATAAGAACTCTATTGTGTGATCTCATCAGTATGATGGAAAAAAGAGTGGCTGGCTTGTAATATTCCTTAAATCAAGTAAAGGGCCAGGATTGCTATTATTTCTGCCAGGAACTAAACACAATTATCTGCCAATCCTTAATTAATGGGATGTGGTAATACTTTAAAGAATGATTGAGTATAAAATGACATATTGTTCATAAACTGCTTAAGTAAGTTGTTAGCACTATGTAACACTGTACTACGTGGTTTTACTGGTGCTTTTTAGCTTGGCCATAGTTCTCTGGATGGCTGTATGAAATGATATATTAGTGCACTGCTATGCCTGCAACAAATATAAAATACGAATTGGCTCTACCATACCAGTTCACCACTGAGAGTAGACCAGGGTCAGTGTCTGTTGGAGAGAGTTATTTGCTGTCATTCATGTGTTCATATGTAATCTATACCATTGTACAAGTAGCTTCTGGCACCACATTCAGCCTCAGCACTCAGGACTAACCTGATGAACTTTGTATTTGCCACGTTTAACTTGAAGGAAGACTAGAGATGCAGACTAACAAAGTATCTAAGAAGAGAAACCATTTTGGTGAACTGCCAAAAGTCTTGCTGTAGGTGGGTAAAGAAAGTTCATATGAAAGAAGCAAAGCTATGTGATGTTCAGGCCTGGAGTGACACTGAGTGTCAACATCTATGTTACAGAAAAATACCTGTTACTGATCAAAGGAATTCATCTGTTAATTCATACTTGTTGGGCACAGATTTCAGTTTGACCAGATACCTCAATAAATTTTCAAGTATTCATTTTTAATATACATTTAAAATATATATTTTGAAAGCACACTTATGTAAGTGTATTAGTATAATAAATTATAGCAAGTATATTTAAAATAATATAGTTATAAATACATTTAAAATAATTTTATCTACTAAAATTATATTTTAAAAAACTCTATAGACTTTTAATTAAGAAATACAGTTTCAGGGCCAGCTCTTTCTTAATCTCATCCTATACCAAAATATAATTTCTCAGTTTTTGTAACATACTTCTTATATGGCTCTCATGTCAAGAAAACTGTTTTGATGCTTGGCATGGTGATGCATGCCTTTAATCCCATCACTTGAGAGCACAAGGCAGATAGATCTCTGTGAGTTCAGACCAGTTTGGTCTACATAGTAAGCTCTAAGCTAGCTAAGGCTTCATAGTGAGAACCCATCTCAACAACAATAAGGTAGGGTAGGGCAGGAAAATAATCTTGAACAGTTTTTATGTGTCTCATTTTAAATATTGCCTATATATTTGTTATATGTAATTTAATTTTATCTTGTTACAGCTCTCATCTGCTAAAAGTAAAGGGTCAGTTAAAAGGTAAAACAGTATTTGTTTGTTCTGTGTTTTCATAGATTTATTAGTTATATATCTAAGTGTAAAAATATCAAACTGAGACTTTGTTTATGTCATCACTTGCTCTTGTGCTATTACTTTGGACAGCTAAGGTTAAATACAAAATGTTTGAAAATTTAGATGTCAAAAATTGGAAATTAGGAGGAATTAGAAACTCAAATTTTAAAATAGCTTTAGATTAAGGATTAGATTTAAAGTCAGCCTGGGAGCACTTAGGAAGGGACCCATGGCTCCAGCTCTATATGTAAGGGAGTATGGCCCTATCAGGCATAGGTGGGAAAGGAGATCCTTGGTCCCACAAAGGCTGGACGCTGTGTATGGGGGCATTCGAGGGTGGGGAGGTGCGAGTGAGGGGGTAGGTGGGGCACATCCTCATAGAAGCAGGAGGAGGGGGGATGGGATAGAGGGGGTTCCTGGGCAGGGTGGGGGGATGGGGTAAAGGGATAACATCTGAAATGTAAATAAAATATCCAATAAAAAAATTTTTTAAAAGAAAGAAAAATAAAGACATTCTAAAAGACATGGTAAGGAAGATTGTCTTAAATATAACATCAGAATAAATGAACAAGGATGCACATTTGTAACTAATGTACATGTAATGTACATGTAAATGTTGTAATATACATGTGCAAATAATAGGGCAGAGTAAGTGGCATGTGAAAACAAAGTATGTGTGTTGTAGGAAGAAATTATGATATCAGTTACATTTGTGACTGAACACTACATTATCTTCTTAAGTAAGCATGTTCTAAAATGAGGTATTGTAGTTACGTAGAATGTAATAATGTGTTCTTCAAGCAATCTTTCAGTAGTCTTTGTAAGATTCAAAATTCACTAAAAACACAACTACTCCATATTGACATGTGGGGCAAAAGATGAAAATAAACAACTCAGGAAAATCTCAAGTTCTAATATCTGCCAAGGTATATGGATTTTTAAAGAACACCAAAATATGCACATGAAAGAGAAACACACACACACACACACACACACACAAACACTGTTCAACCACCTACCAGATAAAAGGAAAAGTCACTTATCACTGTGGGCTACTGTATGTAAAGCTAAATTTCTGACTGCTAGGTAAGTACCATTTATCTCATTAAAAGTGAACTCCGGGTACTTATGTCCTCAAAATTAACAACATCACATAAGAAGACAAGAAAGACAGACCAACTCAACAAATAACATGTGAAACTCTCTCCCAAGTAGTTCAGGACTTAAGTATCAAGAGTCTGTAGTCACACAGCCAAGGATCTCTTCATAGAATTGGCTGGCCAGCCCAATGGGAAAATACTGACTGATAGTAGGCAGGTCCAAGAATGAAAATCCATGCATGACTGGCTTCTTTAGGACTCTACACAATAGATAATATCCTGTTCCTGCACATTATCAATATTAAGTGCTGTGACTCAGACAGCACTCTTGTCTTTAGTACAGTAAAATCTCACTGGTTATCAAAAGTGGAAACTTCTAGTTTCTTTAGAAAGTTAATTATGTCAAATGAGGTTTTGATGGGACACACAGGTGAAATGATGTCTTACTAAATAAAGCAAACATGTGAAAGACGGTTTTCCTAAAGCAGACACAGGTAAAAGGATGTTTTAATATAGCAAACAGGTGAAAGAGCCCTTGATGAAGGAGCATTAATATGACCCCACAGAGAGTGGGAGAGGAGTACTGAGCAACTAAGCATTGGTTTGGTTTGCTCCACCTTGCTATTTTTCGCTAATGACATGCATGTATTAATTCAACTTCCATATCCATGTTGAGCTCAACTTGTGATAACAATGCTATTGAGAGAAACTCACCCAAGAGCTGCTTATGAGATTCCTGCAGCAGCTTGTCACTTGCTAGGCCTCACCTTAGGCCAGTTATTGAGCCTGGCAGTTTCCTCAGGATTGAACTGGAGCTGCCAGACATCTATTTGCTGAAAGAACTGGACTGTAGCTGATGTAAGTTTATGCCTGGGGTGTGCCTTTCTAGACAACGGGTCTGCTAAGTTGTAATTGGTGTTTGCGACAGGACTGAACTGCAAAAGAAGATTAAGCTCACTTCCAAAGAACGAGTGGTGGACTAGAGGAGAGGTTGAACCCTTACTAATAGTAGGTTGTAGAAAATTTATGTATATAGATATCTAAGTTCTCTTTCTTGATTGAAGACAATATTTCCCTGTGTTTCAACTTGCCCTATTTGTTCTACTTCAACCCAATTGGTATTCTGTGCTGCATGGTCTATTCACATTTCTGCTTTTCAGGTATAATTTGCCTAAGTGCTGAAAAAAGGAAATTAAAGATGAATTTAGGTGTGAAAAAAAGTATAATTAGATTTCTAAAGTGATAACTGACTCTTATTTTTAATTTAGTTATCAAAATACAGGACCTAGATCTATGAACATCTAACTAAGATTCTATCTTTTGTTGTCCCAGCCATTCATATCTTAGTGCATATGGGAACATAAAGCTAGTTGAGTTGCTTGATTCATCCAGATATTACCATTTTCTCTCTTGAGTTTCTGTGATAAACCTGCTCAGTTAGAGGACTGTTCCTGAGGCAGGATGTTTAAGGGGCAGTAAATTCTTTTAAAGGAGTTAGGGTACTATATTACTGAGTCAAAATAAGCTGTCAGTTGTTTTTTTTTCCCTTAATTTTGCAAAGCCTCACAGATAAAAATTTTACTTTGATTATTTTGGCGAAAATAGAAGAGAATGCCTAGCTGTGTATGCTTCTATGTGTTATCACCACTTTAGATTTTTTAGATCACAGACTCGGGCCAATTAGCAAGTATTTGGCCCTATTTTTAATGTTTGGGCATATATATATATATACACATTTTTCTGAATATATATATATATATATGTGTATATATATATATATATATATATATATATATATATATATATAGTGTGTGTGTGTGTGTGATTTCTATTGCAGAAAACATTAGACATTACTTATCCATTTTCCTTACTATCTTTCTGTGGGAAGGGCTTCTAATTTATCCTTTAACATTTAAAAATGTGTGGTCACCATTATAACATTATAAGGTCATAAGAAAAAAATGTTAATAATTAAATTCTTCATGGAATACTACCCAGCTTAAGAACTGCGTGGAAAGAGAAATAAAGCAGGGTGCTATCATACTCATGCTTAGGTTGTGGTTAGTGCATCATAGATCTATGGCTTCTCTAAGGAAATATGATAGACTGTAGGCTTTTGAAAGAAATGCTGCACTGTCTACATCTGTCACCTAAAAAAGTCTTGATAATATTTAATATTGTTTTAATATTGAGCCTTGAGTTGCTGCTAATGAATCCAGTGACTACCTTGGTAAACCACATCTTGGAAAACAGAGACATGGACTTTAAAAACTATATCATATACCAGCTCTCTAGTCTCAATGAAAGCACTAGTAAAGTAGTCTCAGACCGGGCGTAATTCTCCATGCTTTTAATCCCAGTTCTCAGAAGGGAGAGGCCAGAGGAACTCTGTGTACTCAAGGTCAGGCTGATCAATATAGGGAGTTCCAAGCTATCCAGGGCTACAGAGTGGGATCTAGTCTCAAATAAATAAATTTAAGAAAGCAAAACTTACCTGCTTGTATGCTTTTAAATAATTTCTCAGAAGATGGTACACTCATTCAATTTTTATCAGTGAATCAGATTTGAGACTCATAATAGAGACTAGTGAATCAAACAAGAGATCACTGCGGCTGATAGGTAATATGAAACATATTATCAGTGAAGAACCCATTGTACAGTTCACAGAAGATTATTGTAATTAATTTCTGTTCAGTTTGTTTTTGATGTAGAAATTCTCTACGCCATGCAAAAACTATGCTGGGGTTGCAAGGTATGTAAGGGGGTAACAAATACATAGCTATTGTCCTTGCTGCATGAGCAGTAAGGTAAATGATATACATGCAAAAGAAGCTGAGTGTAGTGTGGCACATCAGAGAGGATGAAGCATGTTTGACTAGACTGAGAATTACATGGTGTTTAATTTCAGAGGAAATGGAGTTGGCCTTTACCAGGCAATATTATAAAAGATATTTCCATATGAATAGATCTTGAAGCCTTCATAAACTTGTTTAGAATCTGCATAAAGTCCACAAGGGAAAGTCCAGAAATTTGTTTTGTTGGATCTAAATGAAAGACAACTCAGAGAAACGAGACATGAAATTGGTAGTGTTTGCTTAGTACACTTTATAGAATTGCCCATTAAACAGCTATATTTTAAATATTGCTAAATGTTTAAAATTCAAACTTTTAAGCATACAGCACACAGTATTATTCACCAACCATCATTTCAGGTTACTCCTTAAATCCAAATAGAATTTGTGAAGTACTTTGGAAGATTTTAGGCCTTCCAAGGGTGAGTGGGAACAGGAGATCCCACCTCAGCAGATATATGGCATTGCTAGCAATAAAGAGCATTTTTCTGCTCTTGCATGATTAGCAGTTTATTTTGGCATAGAGAATGAGTTAACGGCAAATATTTAATCAGACAAGAGATTTTAATAGTTTATTGTCTCACATATATACATTGTTAGTTTTTCTAAAATGTTTTACACTGAAATTTACATGTTTATGACAGAAAATTAAACTATTTCTGAGTATTTCCCTTTTTACTTTTTATTGGATATTTTATTTACATTCCAGATGTTATCCCATCTCCGCATCACCACCCACCCAGAAAAACCCTATCCCATCCCACCACTTCCTGCTTCTATGAGGATCTGACCCCACCAACTCACCAACTCCCACCTCCCCACACACTCCTCCCACACACTCCCATATCCCCGCCTTCGAATTCCCCCACACAGGGATATCCAGCCTACACCAAGGATCTCCTCTCCTACCTAAGCCAGACAAGGCCATCCTCCCCTACATATACAGCTGGAGCCATGGGTCCCTCCCTATGTGCTCCCAGGCTGATGGTTTAGACCTTTGGAGCTCTGGTTAGTTGGTATTGTTGCTCTCCCCATGGGGTCGTAGGGTCTTAAACCCTTTCAGCTCCTTCAGTCTTCTCTCTAACTCATCCATTGGGAACACCATGATCAGTTCAATGGTTAGCCATGAGCATCTGCCTCTGTATATGTCAGGCTCTGGCAGACCCTTAAGGAGACAGCTATACTGTCAGCATGCACTTCCTGGCATCCACATCAGCGTATACTTTTAGTGACTGCACATGGGATGGATACACAGAAGGAACAGTCTCCAGATGACCTCTTCTTCAGTTTCTGCCCCACACTTTGTCTCCATATTTGCTCCTATGAGTATTTTGTTATTCCTTCTAACAAGGACCAAGCACCCACACTTTGGTCTTCCTTCTTCATGAGCTTCAAGTGGTCTGTGAATTGTATCTTGGGTATTGCAAGCTTTTGGGCTAATATCCACTTATCAGTGAGTGAATATCATGTGTGTTCTTTTTTGCTTGGGTTACCTTACTCAGGATGATATTTTCTAGTTCTATCCATTTGCCTAAGAATTTCATGAATTCATTGTTTCTAATAGCTGAGACGTACTCCATTGTGTAAATGTACCACAATTTCTGCATCCAATCCTCTGTTGAAGGACATCTGGGTTCATTACAACTTTTGGCTATTATAAATAAGGCCATTATGAACACAGTGGAGCATGTGTCCTTGTTATATGTTGAACCATCTTCTGGGTATATGCCCAGGAGTGGTATAATTGGGTCCTCAGGTAATACTATGTCCAATTTTCTGAGGAACCGTCAGACTGATTTCCAGAGTGGTTGTATCAGCTTACAATCTCACCAACAATGGAGGAGTGTTCCTCTTTCTCTACATCCTTGTCAGCATCTGCTGTCATCTGAGTTTTTAATCTTAGCCATTCTGACTGATGTGAGGTGGGATCTCAGGGTTGTTTTGACTTGCATTTCCCTGATGACTAAAGATGTTGAACATTTCTTTAGGTGCTTCTCAGCCCTTCGATGTTCCTCTGTTGAAAATTATTTGTTGAGCTCTGTACCCCATTTTTAATAGGATTATTTGATTGTCTGGAGTCTAATTTCTTGAGTTCTTCATATATATTAGATATTAGCCCTCTATCAGATGTAGGATTGGGAAAAGATCTTTTTCCAATCTGTTGGTTGCCGTTTTGTCCTATTGACAGTGTCCCTTGCCTTACAGAAGATTTGCAATTTTATGAGGTCCTATTTGTCAGTTTTTGATCTTAGAGCATAAGCCTTTTGTGTTCTTCAGGAAATTTTCCCCTGTGCCCACGTGTTCGAGGCTCTTCCCCACCTTGTCTTCTATTAGTTTCAGTATGTCTGGTTTTATATGGAGGTTCTTGATCCACTTGGACTTGAGTTTTGTACAAGGAGAAAAGAATGGATTGATTTGCATTTTCCTACATGCTGACCATGTTGAACCAGCACCATTTTTTGAAAATGTTGTCTTTTTTCCACTAGACAGTTTTAGCTCCTTTGTCAAAGATCAAGTGACTATAGGTGTGTGGGTTCATTTCTGGATCTTCAATTCTATTTCACTGTTATTCTTGCCTATCTCTGTACCAATATCATGCCATTTTTATCATTACTCCTCTGCAGTACAACTTGAGGTCAGGGATGGTGATTTCCCCCAGAAGTTCTTCTATTGTTGAGAACAGTTCTTACTATCCTTTGTTTTTCGCTATTCCAAATGAATTTGCGAATTGCTCTTTTTATCTCTGTGAAGAATTGAGTTGGAATTTTGATGGAGATTGCATTGAATCTGTAGATTGATTTTAGCAAGATGGCCATTTTTACTATATTAGTCCTGCCAATCCATAAGCATGGGAGATCTTTCGATCTTCTGAGATCTTCTTCAATTTCTTTCTTCAGAGATTTGAAGTTCTTGTCATACATATCCTTTACTTGCTTGGTTAGATTCACAACAAGGTATTTTATATTATTTGTGACTATTGTGAAGGATGTCATTTCCCTAATTTCTTTCTCTGCCTGCTTATCCTTTGAGTATAGGAAGGCTACTGATTTGTTTGTGTTGATTTATATCCAGCCACTTTGCTATAATTGTTTATCAGGTTTAGGAATTCTCAGGTAGAAGTTTTGGGGTCACTTAAGTATACTATCATATCATCTGCAAATACTGATATTTTTACATCTTACTTTCCTATTTGTATCCCTTTGACTTCCTTTTGTTGTCTAATTGCTCTGGCTAGGACTTCCAGTACTATATTGAATAGGTAGGGGGAGAGTGGACAGCCTTGTCTAGTCCCTGATCTTAGTGAGATTGCTTCAAGTTTCTCTCCATTTAGTTTGATGTTGGCTACTGACTTGCTATATTGCTTTTACTATGTTTAGGTATGGGCCTTGAATTCCTGATCTTTCCAAGACTTACCATGAAGGGATGTTGAATTTTGTCAAATGCTTTCTCAGCATCTAATGAGATGATCATGTGGTTTTTTTCTTTGAGTTTGTTTATATAGTCGATTACATTTATGGATTTCCCAATATTGAACCCTTTCTGCTTTCCTGGGATAAAGCGTACTTGATCATGGTGAGTGATCATTTTGATGTGTTCTTGGATTCAGTTTGTGAGAATTTTATTGAGTATTTTTGCATAGATATTCATAAGGGAGATTGGTCTGAAGTTTCCATTCTTTGTTGTGTCTTTGTGTGGTTTAGGTATGAGCATAACTGTGGCTTCATAGAACAAATTTGGTAGTGTTCCTTCTGTTTCTATTTTGTTGAATAGTTTCAAAAGAATTGCTATTAGGTTTTCCTGGAAAGTCTGATAGAATTCTGCAATAAAACAATCTGGGCCTGGGCTTTTTCTGGTGGGGAGACTTAATGACTGCTGCTATTTCTTTAGTGATTATGGGACTGTTTAGATAGTTTATCTGCTCCTGATTTAACTTTGGTACTTGGTATCTGTCTAGAAAATTGTACATTTCATCCAGATTTTCCAGTTTTGTTGAGTATAGGCTTTTGTAGTAGGATCTGGTGTTTGTTTTTTTTTAATTTCCTCAGTTTCTGTTGTTATGTCTCCCTTTTCAGTTCTGATTTTGTTAATTTGGATACTGTCTCTATGCCCTCTGGTTAGTCTGGCTAAGGGTTTATCTATCTTGTTGATTTTCTCAAAGAATTAGCTCCTGGATTTTTTGATTCTTTGTACAGTTCTTTTTGTTTCTACTTAGTTGATTTCAGCCCTGAGTTTGATTATTTCCTGCTGTCTACTCCTTTTGGGTGTATTTGCTTCTTTTTGTTCTAGAGCTTTCAGGTGTGCTGTCACTAGTTTCAGTTGCTAGTTTTCAGTTTCTTTTTGCAGGCACTAGAGCTATGAGTTTTCCTCTTAGCACTACTTTCATTGTTTCCCATTAGTTTTGGAATGACAAGCCTTCAATTTTATTAAATTCTAAAAAGTCTTTAGTTTCTTTATTTCTTCCTTGACCAAGTTATCATTGAATAGAGCATTGTTCAGTTTCCACGTGTATGTGGGCTTTCCACTGTTTTTGTTATTAATGAAGACCAGCCTTAATCCATGGTGTTCTGATAGGATGCAAGGGATATTTCAGTCTTTTTGTATCTCTTGAGGCCTGTTTTGTGACCAATTATATGGTCAGTTTTGGAGAAGGTTCAATGAGTTGCTGAGAAAAAGGTATATTCTTTTGTTTTAGGATGAAATATTCTATAGATATCTGTTAAATTTATTTGGTTCATAACTTCTGTTAATTTCATTGTGTCTCTGTTTAGTTTCTGTTTTCATTATCTGTCCATTGCTAACAGTGGGGGTGTTGAAATCCCCCACTATTATTGTGTGAAGTGCAATGCGTGCTTTGAGCTTTATAAGTTTCTTTTATGTATGTGGATGCCCTTGCATTTGGAGCAGAGATGTTCAGAATTGAGAGTTCACCTTGGTATATTTTTCCTTTAACAAGTGTGAAGTATCTTTCTTTATCTTTTTTGATTACTTTTGGTTGAAAATTGATTTTATTTGATATTTGAATGGCTACTCCAGCTTGTTTCTTGGGATGATTTGCTTGGAAAATTGTTTTCCATCCTTTTACTCTGAGGTAGTGTCTGTCTTTGTCACTGAGGTGCATTTCTTGTATGCAGCAAAATTCTGGGCCCTGTTTACATATGCAGTCTGTTAGTCCATCTCTTTTTATTGGGTAATTGAGTCCATTGATGTTAAAAGATATTAAGGAAAAATGATTGTTGCTTCCTGTTATTTTTGTTATTAGAGGTGAAATTATGTTTGTGTAGCTATCTTCTTTTGGGTTTGTTGGAAAATTACTTTCTTGCTTTTTCTAGGTTATAGTTTCCCACCTTGTGTTGGAGTTTTCCATCAATTATCCTTTGAAGTGCTGGATTTGTGGGAAGATATTGTGTAAATTTGGTTTTGTCATGGAATATCTTGGTTTCTCCATCTATAGTGATTGAGAGTTTTGCTTGGTATAGTAGTCTGGGCTGGCAGCTGTGTTTTCTTAGGGTCTGTATGATATCAGTCGAGGATCTTCTGGCTTTTATAATCTCTGGTGAGAATTCTGGTGTAATTCTTATAGGTCTGCCTTTATATGTTACTTGACCTTTTTCCTTTACTGCTTTTAATATTCTTTCTTTGTTTTGTGCATTTGATGTTTTGATTATTATGTGATGGGAGGAGTTTCTTTTCTGGTCCAGTCTATTTGGAGTTCTATAGGCTTCTTGTACGTTCATGGACATCTCTTTCTTCAGGTTAGAAAAGTTTCCCTCTATAATTTTGTTGAAGATATTTACTGGCCCTTTAAATTGGGAATCTTCACTCTCATCTATACCTATTATCCTTAGGTTTGGTCTTCTCATTGTGTCCTGGATTTCCTGGATGTTTTAGGTTTGTAGATTTTTGTGTTTTGCATTTTCTTTGATAGTTGTGTCAATGTTTTCTATGGTGACTTCTACATATGAGATCCGCTCTTCTATCTCTTGTATTCTGTTGGTGATACTTGCATCTTTGACTCCTGATCTCTTTTTTAAGTTTTCTATCTCCAGGGTAGTCTCCCTTTAAGATTTCTTTATTGTTTCTACTTCCATTTTTAGATCCTGGATGGTTTTGTTTAATTGCTTCATCTGTTTGATTGTGTTTTCTTACAATTCTTTAAGGGATTTTTGTGTTTCCTCTTTGAGGGCTTCTACTTGTTTACCTGGGTTCTCCTGTATTTTTATGAGGGAGTTATTTATGTCCTTCTTCAAGTCCTCTATTATCATCATGAGAAGTGATTTTAAATCTGAATTCTGCTTTTCCGGTGTGATAGGGTGTCCAGGACTTGATATGATGGGAGAACTGGACTCTGATGATGCCAGGTAACCTTGGTTTCTGTTGCTTATGTTCTTGTGCTTGCCTTTTGCCATCTAATCATCTCTAGTGCTACCTGTACTCACTGTCTCTGACTGGACCCTGTCTTTTAAGTTATCTTGCTTGTATCAAAACTCCTCAGAATCCAGCTGTCTCTGTGATCCTATGATCCTGAGCTCCTGGGTGGAAGAGCTCCTGGGACTCAGGCTGCCTCTGGGATCCTGAAATCCTGCTGCTCTGAGTGCAGTGGTTCCTCTGCTCTGCATGCAGTGATTCCTCTAGGATGGTTCAGGATATGGTGTCTTCATGGGAGCAGACCAGCTAGGAGTCTGCCCCAGCCAAAAGGACCAAGTGAGGGGTTGAAGGGGAGTGGTATTCCAGTGGGCGGGGTTTAGGTGGTTGATGGGACCTGAGTGTCAGTTGCAGCTCTGGGGATTAGGGTTGTGGTGGAGGGTCTTACCCACTGCTCTGAGTGCAGTGGTTCCTCTAGGGTGGTTCAGGATATGGTATCTTCATGGGAGCAGACCAGCTAGGTGTCTGCCCCAGCCAAAAGGTAGTATTTCACTTTTAAAGAATTACACATCCTTTATGCTTTTATACCATTTTAATTACATGCATATATTAAGGTCAGATGCAAATAGTCAAGGAACAAACAAGACAAATAGTCAAAGAAAAAGCAAGGCATTACACCCAATTATGTGAATACTCCCGTGATAACTATTCCTAAGGCTTATCAGGATGACCAAAGTATCTGAGCTTACTTCTCTGTTCTAGTGCACGGTCATTTTCATGTCTGAAGCCTACTTCCTTGTTTTAGCCTAAAATTTAGAATCCTGTCTGAAATTATTTCTTTGTTCTAGCCTAATATTTAGGTTCCTGCTTGAGATTACTTCTTTGTTCTAGCCTAAGATTTAGATTTCTACCTGAAATTACTTCTTTGTTCTAGTCTAATGTCCAATTCCTGCCTAAAGCCTACTTCCTTGTCCTTGACCAATGTCATATTCCTGCCAAGCAGCCCATTTCCTTGTCCTTGGCCCATGTCAGATTCTTGCCAAGCAGTTCCAAAGGCTCTCTGCCTCTCCTCCTTTTTTATTTCATTAACAAGACTGAGCCTGTCTTAGGTCATTTTGACAAAAATGCCTTCCTTATCTTTCCTGGAATATGCATTATCAAAAGAATGCACTTATGTCTTAGGTTGGATTAAGCATAAAGGAGGAGGGGGGATTGGGTAGGGGATTCTAGAGAGGGGAAATGGGGAAAGATGACATCTGTATTGTAAATAAATAAAATATCCAATAAAAAATTTAAAAAAGAGTTAAACATCCAACCTTCATCATTATGAATATTTTCATAGAAACTTCTGCTCCCAAATACTACATAGACTTATTATAAATCACAAAATGCCAAAAAGAAAACATTTCCATGCTGATTTTTCTCCATAAATTATTAGCTGCTAAGTTTATTTCATTAATTTATCATTCACTCAACACTTACTTTTTGTTACTCTCAAATGCTGAATATTTTCAAGTTATGAAATTCATGCTCAGCAAGGTCAGATAAAGTCCCTTTTTTTATGCCCACATTTGAAGAGGAGAGGGGTTGAAAAACAAAATATATAAAACGTGATAAGTCTGTAATAGAATAGGTGAAAATAATAAAAATTCTTATCTTTATTATTCTCATTACTATTACCACAAGAAGCGACCCAAGGGAAGGAGAACTCAGCAGAGCCCACAGTGTCATAGTGACTCTAGTCAGTCCTCATGTCTCAAAGGCTCCATATCCTCCCAAACCAGCCACTAGCTGGGGACCAACTGTCACATAGGAGGATAATTTAGATATAATTATGAAATAAGCTGTTAAAATGTATTTCTCCCAGTTTTATCAGGATTTACTTCTGTATTTGAAAGCTTATGTTAACTTTAAGAATGCCAAAGGATATTTCCTGGTTCACTCAGCCCACTGTTGCCCATTACACTGCCCTTATTGATTATGAGTGACATACATAAGGTAGATATTTTAGAGGAAACCTAATTATAAGAATCAACAGAGGTAAAAACATTCTCAAGGAGGAGATTATTCTATGGAGAAATGCTTGTAAACTGGGTTAACACATAATGGGTTCACCATTCAAAGTATTCCAGAGAGGGATCCCTCTTCACATAAGTTTTTACTAAATGATAGGAGAATCAGAAGAGAATAGTGAATGCTTAAATCAACCACATTCAGGAGAGAGCCTTCTGGTCATGGAAGTGGCCTTTTTATGAAAAGGCAGATGAAGATGGAGCAGTGTACACATGATTCCCACTCAGCACTCCTGGGAAACCATCTCTTCCCAATCATAAGGGAAAGTAAGAGAGCCACTCATGTTTCCCAGAGATGAAGAGTTACCTCTGCTGTGTCTTTCCATTGCACTAGTCTCATTACCATAAGTCTCTGCATTGCCTCTGCCTATAATCTGGTCTTGAACAGGCTGGTTTCTACAGTATTAACCAATAGAACAGAAAATATCAATCAGCAGAGTCACCAAGTGGGTTAAGTGAGAGTGGCCATCCAATATCATGAAAACTACAAAGTCAACTCTCATATCTTTGGCTAGCCACAGAGAGCTACTTTGGGTGTCTGCTCCTATCTGGGACAGAAACATATTTGTTGCTTCCTTTAACATACTCTCCAGCCATGTTTTGGAGTCAGACATGTGCACACCTGACAAACACATCTGCTAATGCTCCATAGAGATAATCGAGGCACTCCATTTCCTGGAGTGATTAATTTAGGAGAGACTCCCATGAATGTCCTTTTGCAAGGATGATGCCTATCTTTTAAATCAAAATATGTTGTACACTCTTGGTAGTAAGGACAGAGCAAGATGAAAAATTAAACTCTTTTTTTCCTTTTGAAGTGACTCCCCTTACACCCAGATCCCTGTTGCTTTGGAGTTCAACCACAGTGAAGGGTCTTTGCATCATATAACAGTCTGTAACTTGGGAATTGAAAATCAACTTGTAAATATATCATTTCTGATTTTTTTTGTATCAAGTCTTCAGCTTCAATGTTTCCAAGAAACCTTACTATTTCTGTAAACATTTTATTACCCCTCAGTTTATTCTGTCTTGTACCTCTGTGGCAATATAATTTTTGCTTCTGCTTTGGCCAAGTAATGTGATCTTTTTGGAGCTTTTGAGACTATCTATAACACAATCACTGAGATATGCACCACAGTGATACAATGATAATTCGTGGGGAAAATTAGAGGGCCACAGCTGTGGGTCTGGGGAGGCTTCCACGCTGCAGCGGGTCCCACATGCAGGAGGAATGTCTATGGTTCCAGTGGCCTGGAGGCTTAGGTGGCAGTAAGCCCCAATAACACGAGGAAGTCCTTGGTTCCAAAAGGGTTTGTTGTCATGGTGGATGGTGGGTGGATTTGGATGTATCCCCCTAAAACTCAGGGCAGTCCCGAGTTATATAGGGAGGGAGAAAGGGGGAGGATCAGGGGAGGATCTGGGGAGGTATGCTTAATTTGCTCTGCTCTCTGGCCTTCATTAGTATGTAAATCCCTAGGCCCTGAGGCCTCTAGTCACACCCTCTACCTGTTTACTTTGGGAGGGGCTGTAAACCTTTGAGGTCTAGACTGCTCTTCAGGACCCTGGATTCTGGGGGCCTTCCGAACTCCTGCCAGTTCTCAAGCAGAGTCTAGGCACCTGCCCAGCCATGAACCAGAATACCCTTTCATAGTCCCACAATAATTTGTCTGGGATAATGTTTCATATGGGTCATTTCCCATTTTGGGAGTTGTATAAAACGTC
The DNA here is from genome assembly GCF_004785775.1 of Grammomys surdaster. NCBI lineage: Eukaryota > Metazoa > Chordata > Mammalia > Rodentia > Muridae > Grammomys > Grammomys surdaster. The sequence goes on from NW_021604626.1 coordinate 31,456, forward strand.
TATTTTCAAAAGCAGTAATAGCTAGATGTGTCATGTACCACAGCTCCATATAGTAAGTTTCATTGACAACCTTATGCAAAGTAGTAGCAGAACACATGAAATATACTAGGCTCTCATAAAGCTGCAGTGTGTATTTATACTAGGAGCAGCTGATGGGACAATGGAAAGCACTGGAGTGGGAGAAGCCTGTCCACATAGTAATTTATAAATTCACAGAAAAAAAATAGGTAATTCCTGCTAAAAGACATAGAGATTTGTTGGGGAAGGGGCATTTGGAAGGCACTTACAGTTCAATATGATAAGCATTCACAGAAGACTTTTTTTTTTGACCAAGCTATCAAATGGGGAAAACAGCCCACTGGAGAGGAATCCTGTTCATGATATCTGTCAAGGTGTAATTTTTCTATTGAAATAGTTTGGACTATTTAAAGTTAGATAGTTTTATATAATTTCCTTATAGTTTAAATTCTATTTTTAATGTTGCCAACAATTTTGAATCTTAAGTGCATAGTCAACATTATCCCTCTGTGAATTATTACAAATAGGATTTTCTTAGTGGTCTGCCATCCATATTTTTCTACATTAATTATTTCAAGTATTTTAAACTTTGACTTTTACAATCTTATACTAATGTAGACTATTAAACCTTTTGTGCATCTCCTTAATAGAAGGGTTTACAATATGTTATTCTGAGGAATATTGACAAAAATTTAAGCTATTAAAAAATTGCAGTAGGTCTAGGGAACTACTTCAGTTGATAAAGTGCCTGTCTTACAAGTAGGAATACCTGAATTTGGTTCCCAGAATCATGTATACAGAAGCAGGGAGTGGTGGTGTACACTTATAATCTTAGCACTGGAGAGGCAAAACACATTGGTTCCTGGAGATCTCTGACAAGCTACCTAGCCTAACTTTTGAGCTTTTGATCCCTAAAGATGATGTTTCAAAGCAGGTAGGCATTGTTCCTGAATTATGATATTCATGTTTGTCCTCTGGCCTCCAAGCACATGTCCACATACATACATATGTCCCTGTACACACATATGTGTAAAACACAGTGTTTATAATATCTCTTGAGTTTTACATTTACAGTTTTGAAATTTTCCAGAAATTTCATTTTTAGATTATCTTAGATTATAATGTCCTATACACGTTGAAGCTTAGATTGTTTTTATATTTGATTGTATTCCACATCTTGTATCATAATAGATAGTATCAAGCTCAATCATCTATACTTGCATTTATAACTAAAAACTATCAGCATATACAATTCTGAAGCCTCAGGGCACAGGCACTTGGGGAGGTGGAATGTGGGGAGTTTTACTGTTCTTACCCCATACTGCCACTGGGGTGGGTGTGGGCTGTAGGGAAGCACTGGGACACCACTCCAGGAGTGGGGAAGTGTAGTCTGAGCCCTGGCTCAGGGGTCCCCAGGCCTTCAACAAGGCCCTTCAACAAGGCAAAGGCTGTCGGATTCTCAGACTCTTGGACATCCAGGAGTCACAGAAGAAGTGAGAATACACACACACACACACACACACACACACACACACATCTGGTAACTCAGTGTGAAGATGTTACAATGGGAAGACTTGGATGATTAATACGTGTGTTAGCCAGGAAGTGATTTGTCCTTAACAGCATTACATAAGCTATAGGGAATACTCTCGGGCTGTATGAACATTGTTACAGCATGTGCCTCAGTTTATACTGCTATACTGTTTCATGTATCAGTATGGTGATGGCTAGAAAGAGACTTAACCTGAGGTACATGGTGAATGACAGAAATTGATAAGACATAAACTACACAGAGATGGGGCAAATGCACATCACTCTCATCATATTTTTATTGTTATTGTCTTTATGAGTCTACACTACTTCCTACAATCTTTTTACCTCCTCCTTCATGGGTCACTGAAAGGCTTTGAAAACATTCCTGTGTGATGTCAGCTGCCACTTACTGCATCCATTTAGCATTTTTTTCTCTCTTGACTTTCCAGCACACATTCCTTAGTTTTATCCAGTGGTCATTTATGAGTACAGGAGATGAGAAGTGGACAATGCCAGAGTGTGAGAAAATGCTTATAAATGATCTTCACACCAGAATGTGTGTATTATACAAGATGATTTGCTTGCTTAAATTAAGTGATATGTCCAAATCAAATCCTTGCATCAAAATCTTTAGGAATATCATATTCTCTTCCTACAGCTGTATGCAAATATTAATAGTAAAAAGGGTGGTCTATACTACAACAGCAAGGGAATTATAAGTAAACATCCGTTCATAGTGTGCACCTGAACCATTCTTATGCTTCAACAACCTGATGACAATAGTTCTCCAGTGTGTGCCTTTAAAATCACCTCTAGAAGAATATATATCTTATAATTAGTCATTTTAAATACTAGAAAAAACTAGTAAGTCATACTGACTTTTTGAGGGTGAAATTTTATTCTTGTCAATTTGGAAGTGGAAGCCACTCATTCTCTGTAATATTAGAGCCTGCTTTATTTATTTTTTTTAAATAATTTATTTATTTTTTTCAAATCGTAATTCATTCACACAGGGGTTATAAACACAGAAAGGCAGGACATGGGGAAGGGGATGACACTGCAGCATGTATGTTCAGGGGGAATACAGATATCTTTCAGAACAGGGTATTGGCTGGGTGAAGGTTCAGGGGACAGGTCACTATGACTCTGCCTATGATTAACTTGTCCTTATCTAAGTTGGTATTGTCTGCCAAGGCTACCTATTTACAAAGTCTATGACTCTTCAGGCTGGTAAATTTCCATGAAAACTGCCTATATACAATAGCTTATAGCCATCTGTTTCAATGTTTTTCCACAGAGACCCAAGACTTGGTGTTAGTATACATGTATGAGCTTGCTTTATAACTTCACAAGAGAAATCTGTCCTTGGAAATTTCTTACTCACTTTACTGAATTATTTTAAAGACTTTATAACAAGCATTATGTAATTATTTCAACCGAAGTATTGTCTGATTAAGACAAACCATCAGAACTTGGTTAAGACGGCTTAAAGACGAGTGATTAGTGATGTCCCCTAATAAGAAGGAAGGTTTTATTGGGTTTTTTAGAACACGTAGATACTTATATTATTTACATTATTACCTGATATTGAATATTGGTAGATGCATAAACTAGGAGTATGCAAGCAGAAAGTGCTCTGTGACCACTCTGGTTCTGGAAACTGAAGCGCCAATCTTGTACCTTGTGGTGAGAAAGAAAAGCTGATTCCTTGACTTGAAAGAAAATCTTTCTTCAAAAAACAGCTAAGTCTGTACTTGGAGTTGGCTTAGTTAATAAAAATTTAATGTTAAAATTTCTCTGAAGAAATTTTTATTCCCCTCTAAAATGAGACTGTAATGATGTTTTTCAAGTAAATATGACTAAACAATATCCTCTAGACTGTCTTACATTCAGCTTTGACTAGCCAATGCTGCTTGTTCTATGCCCTGTTATCATGAATAAATACTGCAATATTTTAAATGCCTTTTTTTTTGTATCTTCATTTTAAATCTCTCAGGATGCATTACTATCTTTGATTTGTATAACATCAATTTTGCATCTGAATTACCTTTGGTTAGTTGATGCATTAAATTTAAAATTGCTTGCCTAATGTCTTTGTCAATAATGATTCTTCAGTTACAAGTCCAATGTTCTCCACCTAATCTAACACTAGACATTTTGTAATTCTAAAGATTGGGGAAGAAACAATTTGCTGAAATAGATCCTTTAGCTGTAGAGGATTTCCCAATGCCGTTAATAGAAGAGCAACGAGAATCAATCTCGTCACAGCCAAATAAAGAGGTAAAGGCATGGTACAGTTTATTGAAATTTGCTTCTTTTAGGTTACTAGATTCTTTTAGTGTTTTGAATAGTTCCTGGATAGAACCTTATCAATATTTCCTTATTGAGGGAATAACAAGTGTATTTTTAATACAATCAGTTTATATTAACAATGCTGGAAATAATATTTGAGAAATCTAAAAATTTTAACATGTAAAAACATTTAATAGGTATTGACAGAATGTTGCTTGACTTAATGATGAATTAAAATGTATAATTCATGGGATGAGGGGAATTTTTAGTTTTTATTCAATAATTTTTATAGTGTAAAAAGGTTTGACTATGAAACCATAATCATAATTTGAGTGGTTTTCTATACACTTAAAGCCTGAAAAACTATAAAAACTACTTTACTTAAAAAATTATTTAGTTATGGCATTTTTAGGGCCAAAAATTCTGGGAAAAAGAAAGACTTAACAGTCCATGTGCATGTGACATATTTCCACAATGTGTTTTTTATCATGGATGTTACTAAAGTAGGCTTATAGAAAAAATTCTGTAAGCCATTAGGCTTTGCCTAAAGAATTAATTAGCAGGCTAAAATGGAATTTTAATCAAGAACTGTAATGTTGGTTTGCCTGCCTGCCCATTTCAGTATGCTTAGTGTCCCCAAATGTAGCTCAGATCTTCATATTGTTCACAACCTTTTATTTAATGAGCTCATGGAGAAATAAAAACTCAAATGTTTTAGTGATGAGAATGCAGATTAGGGTGAAAAGCTTCCTGACCAAAAAATAAACAAAATAGAGTTTTGATGTACATTATTTGTAATTATTTACTATAATTTTTGTCATTAAGGATGAAGCATCAGAAGGAACAGAAGCAGAAAACATTGAAGGTAAAAAAAAGATTTCCTATTATATAACATGAAATATGAAGGTTTGTGTCTCCCTATGAATAAGAACCTTGTTATATACAAACATCACTTAGTCCCAAGTAATACATATGCTCACTGGAGTTATGTCAGAATTAATTTGATGTATTCTCACTACATTACCCAGACTCCATTTCAACTAAAACTTCTATACAATGATAGCTTTGCCTGAACTGAGAATAGATTTAGCATCATAAGCTCTTAATCCATCAGAAATCCATCTGGGTATATAAAAAGAGATAATGATTTCTGGTATTGAGTATTTGGTATTCTGCTAGGTCCTTTGAGGATGTGTTGATTCACAATATATATAAAGCTATTCTTTATGAGTATCTGTCTTTAATATCCCACTTATATTGCTTTGTCTGGCCTAAACTTTCCAAATAAAGTGAAATTGTTAAGATTTAAGGTATAGCAGCGTCACTGCTGTGCTTCTTACTGGAAGTGCCTCTGCATATCCCCTGTGGCAGTAGGATACTCAAACACAGTCAGGACTCTCATGTTGGCTATGATTTTAAACAAGAGTTGATTTGAACTTACTAAATTCAATTCAATGACATTAAGTACACTCAGTGTTGTTTGACCATCATGATATTTATCTCCATGGCCTTTCATGGCTACAAAGCGATAGCTCTCATTTCCCTCCCCTTCCCATGTCTGGTAATCTGGTCTCCTTTCTGTGCTGTCATTTATATAGTATCTGTCCTTCAATATGTAAAGCTTCCTTTCTTTCCACACACTTGATGGTTATTGTATGATTTCTGGAGTAATATCTACCAGATCCTTAGTCTTTTATCTAATTATGTTATCTTTTTATTAAAACTGTATAACGTGATTGATTTGCCTATATTTTCTCCCATTTTGGGTATTGTTCCAGTTTTTGGATAATGTTCTTAAGTTCACAAAAGATTTCAATTTTGTGAAACTCAGTTTTTATGTATTTATTTTGTTTCTTACACTTTTGTTGTTTTCACTGACAGTTCTTCACTAAATCTAAAGTTATAAATATTTAGATTCATGTTTTCTTTCTTGAGATTTGATTTTTAGTGTTTTTTGTACATGTGGGATGTGTGTGTGTGTGTGTGTGTGTGTGTGTGTACACATATACATATATATGAATACCTGTGTGGGTGTTCTTATGGATTCTGGAAGACAGACAAATCTCCTGGTGCTCAGGTTACAAGCAGTTGTTTGCAGCACTTTGTCACTGTTGGGAACCAAGTTCTGCTCCTCTGTAAGAACAGATATGATATGAGGTTCAACTCTTTTGTATGTGGAAATGAATTTGACCCAGGACCAATTTTTAAATAAAAACATTTTTACTCTATTGAGAGGAGTAAAGCTCAATAGCAACATACTTAACTAAGTATCTTAGTGATAAAGGATAACTTTTGGGATTATGCATCAGGAGGAGTAGAAGTAACATGTTAACAAGGGGAAGAAAGCAACCAGAATGATGTACAGCTGTCCTGGTTGACACCAGCTTTTCATGTAAGAATATTCTGCTACAAAAGACCACCCCATATGCCCTAAAAGGCTGAAGTTGTGAAAGTGTACAAGATAATCACGGATGCATTTTTTCGTGTATTCCAAAGCCCAGTAAAGGACTGTGTTTTAGAGATCCACCATGGCTTTAGGGTAGAACTAGGTTTGCTGAAGCAATGAAGATTAACATGTTTGGCTAATTTTTTAGAAATAAACTAATTTATTAACAATGTGTCCTTTCTCCACTGAATTGTATTGAGATTGTGGTTTTAAAAAAATGAATTAATCTTCTGTGTGATTGATTCTATTCTGTTGTTGTACATGTCTGTATTTCTTCCAGAGCCATATTATGTTCAATTGTGTTGTTTGGGGGGGGATTCAAATGGGAATTGTGAATCTCCCAACTTTATCCTTCATTGTAACATTGTTTTTTTTTTTCATCTGTTTGGGGTCTCATAATCTTACACAAACTTTAGATTCAACATTTACTTATTGTTAGTTAGTATGGGTTTTGATATTTATTTCAATGAATCTGTAAATCAACATGACAAGTATTAACTTCTGAGAAATTTTAAATCTTATTCTTTATGACTATGGAACATCTTTTTATTTTGGTATTCTTTGGTTTGTTTTAGCAATATTGGATAGTCTTCAGTGAGTTCTAACTGCTTACTTTGTAATTACTATGTGTTTGTTTTTAGTGTTTTCATATTTTTCATATTTTTTACTTATTTTATTGTTTGAATATTATATCAGTTCTTCACACACATGTCCTCTGTAACCTCTGTTCTATTATCTACTTCATGAATTTTGTATTTTGAGTGTGTGTGTGTGTGTGTGTGTGTGTGAATGTTTGCTACATTTGCCAAGTATGGTAGCATCCAGTGCTATCTATGTTATTACAAATGATAGAATTTACTTTATTTTTTCTCAAGTTGGGCCAGTTATTGGTTGGCCATTCTTCACTCTCTGCTCTATCCCCTGTTCCTGCATTTCTTGTAGTCAGAATAAGTTTTGGGTCAAAAGTTTTGTAGGTGGGTTGGTATCCCTATCACTGCAAGGGAGTTCCTGCCTGGCTACAGGAGAGAGCCTTTTTAGGTTCCATATCACCAGTGCTGTGAGTCACAGCTAAGGTTACCCCCATTGATTCTTGGGTGCCTTCACTATCTCAGGTCTGTATTTCCTCCTGGAGATGTCCCTGACCTCCCCACCTCCATCAGCTTGAGATTTCCATTCATTCTCATGACCATCTGACCATCTCACTTGTCCCTCCCTTCACCTGATCCTAACCCCCCTCCCTTAGCAATCCTCTCTCCCATACAGTTCCCTCCCCCCATCTACCTCTTATGACTATTTTACTCCGCCTTCTAAATGAGATTTAAGCTTCTTCACTTGGGCCTTCCTTTTGTTTAGCTTCTTTGGGTTTGTGGAGTATAACATGTGTATCCTATATTTTAAAACTAATGTCCACTTATAAGTGAGTATATACCATGTGTGTCCTTTTGGGTCTGGGTTACCTTACTCAGAATTATATTCTCAAGTTCCATCCATTTGTCTTCAAAATTCACAATATCGTGGTTTTTAATAGCAGAATAGTATTCCATTGTGGAGATATACCACATTTTCTTTATACATTCTTTAGTTAAGGGGCATTTAGGTTGTTTCCAGTTTCTGACTATTACAAATAAAGCTGCTATGAACATCATCAAGCAAGTGTCTCTGTGAGATAATGGAGCATCTTTTGAGCATATGCCCAGGAGTGACATAACTGGGTCTTGAGGTAGAACTATTCCCAGTTTTCTGAATAACTGCCACATTGATATAATAAAGTGGTTGAACAAGTTTATTCTCCCACCACCAATGGAGGAGTGATCCCATTGTTCCATATCTTCACCAGCATGTGCTTCTCTTGAGTTTTTGATCTTAGCCATTCTGATGGGTGTAAGACTGAACCTCAGAGTAATTTTAATTTGCATTTCCCTGATGACTAAAGACTTTGAACCTTTCTTTAAGTGCTTCTCAGCAATTTGATATTCCTCTGTTGAGAATTTTCTGTTTAGCTCTGTATACCATTTTTTAATTGGGTTATTTTGGGTATTGGTGTCTAACTTCTTGAGTTCTTTATAAATTTTGGATATTAGCCCTCTGTCAAATGTAGGGTTGGTAAAAATCCTTTCCCAATCTGTAGGCTGCTATTTTTGTCGTATTGACAGTGTCCTTTGCCTTACAGAAGCCTTTCAGTTTCATGAGGTCCCATTTGTCAACTGTTAGTTTTAGAGCCTGAACCATTGGTGTTCTGATCAGGAAATTGTCTCATGTACCAATGTGTTCAAAGCCATTTCCCACTTTCTCTTCTATGAGATTTAGTGCATCCAATTTTATTTTGAGGTCTTTGATCCACTTGGACTTGAGTTTTGTATAGGGTGATAAATATGAATCTCTTTTCATTCTTCTACATGTGGACATCCAGTTAGACCAGCACCATTTGTTGAAGATGTTTTCTTTTTTTCCATTGTATGGTTTTGGCTTCTTTGTCAAAGATCAAGTGTCTGGGTCATCAATTCTAATTAATTGATCAACTTATCTTTCTTTGTAGCAATACCATGCAGTTTTATTTTTTTATCAGTATTGCTTGTTAGTATAGTTTGAGGTCAGGGATTTCCCCAGAAGTTTTTTTATTGTTGAGAATTGTTTTCTCTGACCTGTTTGGTTTTTTCCATATGAAGTTGAGAATTGTTCTTTTCATGTCTGTGAAGAATTGTGTTGGAATTTTGATCGTGATTGAATTGAATCTGTTGATTGCTTTTGGTAAGATGACCATTTTCACTGTGTTAATTCTACCTATCAATGAGCATGGTAGATCTTTCCGTCTGATATTACCTTCAATTTCTTTTTTCTTTCTTCAGAGACTTGAAATTCTTGTTATATAGATCTTTCACTTTCTTGGAGAGTATTACTAGTGGCTATTATAAAGGAACACTGCCAGACTCATTCTATGAAGCCATAGTCACCCTGATACTTAAACCACACAAAGACTCAACGAAGAAAGAGAACTTCAGACTGATTTCTCTTATGAATATTGATGAAAAAATATTCAATACAATACTCAGATACTGAATCTAGAAATATTTCAGAAAAACCCTACGACAAATTCCAACACCCTTTCATGTTGATCATGGATATAAGGCACATATCTAAACATAATCAAAACAATATATAGCCAATCAACAGCCAACAGCCAACATCAAATTAATTGGAGAGAAACTTGAAGCAATTCCACTAAAATCAGGGACAAGACAAGGCTGCCCACTCTTTTCCCTATTTATTCAATATAGTATTTGAAATTCTAGCCAGAGCAATAAGACAACCAAAGGAGATCAAGGGGATATAAATTGGAAAGAGAGAAGTCAAAGTACTGTTATTTGTGGATAATATGAGACTATACGTAAGAGTATTTTTATACTCTAAAAATTCTACCAGAGAACTCTTACATCTGATAAACACATTCAGCAAAGTGGCTGGATACAAAATTAACTCACAGAAATCAGCAGCCTTCCTTTACACTAATGATAAACTGGCCAGGAAAGAAATTAGAGAAACAACATCCTTTACAATAGCTACAAATAACATAAAATATTTTGTACCTATGTTAATAAGGAATATTGGCCTATAATTTTCTTTTTATGTTCAGTCTTTTTATGGTTGTGGTACTAGGCTAGTGGTGGCTGGTTAAAAACTTTGAAACATTCTTTCAGTTTCTATTTGGTGGAATAATTTGAGGAGTGTCCTCCTTGATGGTAAAGTATAATTCTGTGGCAAACTTACTGGTCCTGTGCTTTTTTGTTGTTGGGAGATTTTTAGTTACTGCTTAGTTTATGAAACTGTCTAAATTGTCTATTTCATCTTATTTTAACTTAGTAGACTATATATATCAATAAATTAATCAGTTTCTTTTAGTTTCCTAATTTGGTGGAATACAGTTTTTTTTAAAGTAAGTCCTTATGCTGCTCTGAATTTCTTCAATGTCTGTTGTAATGACTTCCTTTTCATTTATAATGTTATTAAATCAGCTTGTCTCTCTGTCTTTCAGTTAATTTTGGTAAAATTGGCCAATTTATTGATTTTCTCCGATAGCCAGCTCTTTGTTTCATTGACTCTTTGTATTATAAATTTGTTGTTTACTTTTATTTCATTGATTTCAGCCCAGACTTTATCTCTTCCCAGTTCTCCTCCTCCTCCCCCTCCCCCTCCCCTCCTCCTCCTCCTCCTCCTCCTCCTCTTCCTCTTCTTCCTCCTCTATTTTCTCCTCCTTTTCTTCCTTTGTTCCTTCTTCCATCTTCCAGGTGTGTTTTAAGTTACTAATATAAGACATTTGTTTTTTGTTTTGTTTTCTGTGTTTTTTAGTTATGTTTTTTTTTAATGTAGGTGCTTGCTCCTATGAATTTGCCTCTTAGAACTATCTTCATTGTGTCCCATAGGTTTAGGTTGTTGTGATTTCATTCTCATTATATTCTCATTTTTTTCTATTTTCATGTTGATTTCTGTCTTGATGCCATTTTCATTCAGTAATTCTTCAGTTTGTACAATTTTTGCCATTTCTGTGGTTGTTTATATTTAGTTTTAATCCATGATGTTAAGACAGGATACAGGGTGTTATTTCAATTTTCTCAAATCCATTGAGACTTGCTTTGTGTCTGAGTATGTGATCAATTTTGGAGAAAGTTTAATGAGCTACTTCAACAGTTACATATCTTTTTGTGCTTGATTAAAATGTTTAATAGATGTCTGTTCAGTCTATTTGGTTTATGACACTTATTTAACTGTAACATTGCTTTGTTTAATTTTTTCCTGAATAATCTGTCTATTGGTGAGACTGAGAATTGAAGTTACCTACAAACACTGTGTTAGGCATAATATGTGATTTTAGTTGTAGGGTTTCTTTTATGAAATTGTGTTCCCTTGTGTTTGGTGAATAAATTTGGACATTGGAACATCCTTTTGGTGGATTTTTCCTTTGATGCGTATGTAATGTCCCTCCCTATCTCTTTTGATTAGTTTTGCTTTGAAGGTTTTGCTTAATATTAAAATGGCTACAACTGCTTGCTTCTTATGCCCATCTGCTTGGAATAACCTTCCCTATCCTTTACCCTGAGGTAATTTCTATGCTTAATGGTGGAATGTGTTTCTTAAACACAGCAGAAAGATGGATCCTGTTTTCTTACTCAGTCTGTTACTCTGTGCCTTTTCATTGGGAAATTGAGACTATTACTATTGATAATTACTATTGAGCAGTTATTTATTAATTCATATTATTTTATTGGAGTGGTGTGGGTCTTTCCCATCTTTTGATTTACTACTTAATATTATTATTCCTTATTTTATTTCCCTGGGTGTAGTTAACCTTATCTTGACAGAGAAGCTTTCCTTTCTCTGTCACTTATAGAATTGAATTGGTGAACAGAAATTGTTTAAATTTATTTTTATCATGGAATGTTTTGTAATTGATGCTGCATCTGTGCTTTCTCAGACCTTGTAATACATCTGTCTGGGTTTTTCTGGCTTTCAGAATCTCCTTTGAAAACCTGGGTGTTATTCTAATATCCCTTCATTTATATATGACTTGTTTTTTTTTCCATTGAAATTTTTAGTATCATTTCTTTGTTGTGCATATTTAGTATTTTTGTTATTATGTGTTGTGGAGAATTTCTTTTCTGACTCTGTCTATTTGGTATTCTGTATACTTCCTGTTCCATGATACATATGACTTTCATTAGATTGAAGGCATTTTCTTCTATGATTTTGTTTAAAATATTTTAAATTCTTTTTTTCTGTTTCTTTATATTTTGTCTTTATTGTCCCTCTCATCTTACTTCCTTCTGCATGTAGGGGTGTAGTTTCCAATATCTAGTTCCTGTATAAATTTCTATTGTTTATTTTATTTTCTTATATTAACAAATAAGAAAAAATTATTTGCCAATATATTACCATGTTTAATTAAAATTTTTATTTTTAAGAATTTTGTAATAAATATTGTATTTACATAATTTTCACTCCTCCTTCTCTCTTTGAAACACCTCCTATGTTACCCCTCCCCCCAAATTTATAACCACTTCCTCTTTAAACAAATATATAAGTACATACCTATGTGTACACACACAGGAACACAAACACATATACACACAACATGTACAATTCATAAACACACACAAAAGCAACACACACAGACAAAGAAACGAACAAGACTGGTTCTTCCTCTCTCAGGAACCATTAATTGCCTGTAGCTCTTTACCTAGAGATGAAGCCTTGTGAAGTTTCCCTCATCCAGATTGGCATGTCAACTGTTGTGGCCATTGTGTTACTCTTGTTTATACAACTGTCTTGTTGAGATTCCATATATGCAGCATCCCTGTCATGTTTAGAAGTCAGTATTTCTTAGCTGGCTACAAACAATCAAAGTATGGGCATGTCAGACTTATCATCTGGGTTATTTACACTTAAAAGTTGGAGAAATTGTTGCTGCCATTTTCTTTTACATTTGAAAATCTACTCATAATAGATAGTATCAGTATTTCTGTTTAATATACTGAATGATTGTTTTTATGTAGGTCCTTTTGAGACACCACATGAAAGTTCAAATGAAGATGATTTGCTGCCAGAAGCCGAGGCGCCTACAACGGAACAAATCGCAGACAGAGGGAGATACAAATGTGAGCATAGTCATAGAGAATTTTGACTAGATTATTATAAGCTAAACACAACTCCAAGACATTTTCCCTTGGATCATGATTACTTATATAAGGATGTACTTTATAGCTTTATTCTAATAACTTTGAAATTTCATTCTTCAAATACATGAATAGATAGATAGATGATACATAGACAGATAAATAGTATTCTGATTACTATTTTCTCCCCTCTGCTCTATTGTCTTCCTTTCATCCCTAGCATACTCACCCTCATCTCTACCTTTCCTGTATTCATGACTTAGAACTTTGTCATGTATATACTTTAAAATACCCAAAGAACTAAAATTCAAGCTCTGGTACCTTTTGGCTACTACTTGAATGGTCAGTGACCACTCTGAAGTTTGCTCTCCACACACATTTCCCACTTCATCTCCATTGTCTTTTTGTTGCATAGTTTATGCATTTAGCTTTGTACTCCTCTATCTGTAGTGGTGCATAAGTGAGATGGATTTTGTCTAGCAGAAATTTCATCATAAATCTATTTCTCTTTAGCACTTTATATCGCTGCAAACTCACCTGATAGCATGACTTTAATTTCAAGAACACAATCTGAACTTGATAATCTTGAGGCCACCAAATATGAGAATGTGCTTTGTAAGTAATTATTAAAATATTATAAAGCTGTTTTCAACTGAATTCAGGATAGTTCTTTCCCTCCTTTTGTAGTTACATGAATAATTATGTTAGCTTTTTATTTTGTAATGTAATTCATTCTTTTTTTTATTGATGATTTACTTGTGGTTACTATATTCAGTTTTCATTTTTCTACTAACCCTGATGTACAGAATCTTACTTTAGTCCTAATAAAAGACACTGTCATATCCCTTTTGTAGCTTATGTTTGTTAGAATTTGTCCCGACATGCTAAGGCAGTGAGGCAGGAGTGGGTGGGTGGTTGGAGGAGCTCCTTCATGGAAGCAGTGGGAGGGAGGATGGGATGGGGGTTGCGGAGGGAAAACCAGGAAGGGGAATAGCATTTGAAATGTAAATAAATAAAATAGCCAATAAAAAAAGAAGAAAAAGGAATTAAAAATTATCATTTTTTTTTTCTGTTCATGAAATCCTACACTTCTTTTTTTAGTCTGATGTATTTATGATACCTCATTTTTCTTCTCAGCAATATATTTTCTTTTCCTCACATTTATGGCTTTTCCACATATCTTTTATGATGCATAAGATAATGGGATTTTTCAAATACAATTAGCTCTATTTTAATTAGTAATTATAACCATATTTAATTTAGTTACTTCTTATTTTGAAATTTCAGTATAGCATGTTTTTTATGCCTTGACTTTTTATGTAGTTTTATTACTGTCTTTTAATGCTGTATAATTTTATAACATCATATATTTTCGTTTAGGGATATAATGACAAATATTTTAAACTTTTAATTTTTGATAATCTTATCTTAATACTCTAAGAAAACTAGAGAATATATTATTGACCTGAGTATTTGAAAAGTAACATAATGTTCATAGTTCAGGTGGATCATCTTCTTTATTAGTTTATTGTCAAAGAGTATGGAATTCCTTATGCCTGAAAAAATGAAACAAAATTACATTGAATAATTAATGTATGTTAACAATTTAGTATTTATATAAGAGGAGTGGCTTCAATTCTGTGCTTTCTAAGCCTTTTTTCTTAGAAAGGAAAAAGTAGCCCAAAGTATGGGGAAGAGTAGATTAAAAAATAATATTGTGTCAGGTGCCAAGAGCTTCTAGAAAAATTATAGTGAATATAATTGTATTATTTGTTTTGAGCAGGTTGCTTCATGAGCATGCATCCCCCTTGCTCTTTCAGAAATTCCTATTAAACTATGCTGATTAATTTCCTTTGTCTTCATTGCCTTAGATTTTTGTGTTAGTTTTGACATTAACTGTAAGATAGATATTCTTGTACTTTTATTTGTTTACGTATTTCTTCTTCTAGTTCTATTCAGTTTAGAATACTTCTTATATTATTGGTATCTACAATATAAGAATCCCCATATTTCTGGCAAATTCATCTTTTTCTTTTTCTGATATTAATGGAATTATGTTTTATTTATTCTTTTTGGAACTGTGTTATATTTATCCCTTTTGGAGAAGATTACTGAACCTAAGGGCTCAAATGTGATAGGCAGTCTACTGCTAATCTATTTCCAGCTTGATTTGTTCATCAGTACATTTATAATGTGTAATTTTTTACATGTTTTCTTTCAGTGTAAATAGTTTACATTTAGGTTGTGTATAAATACAGTGTAACCACTATTGCTTGCCCCATCACATGTACATATAAACACATACACATACATAGACACACAACATCAAATTTTTAAAGGAGGGACCACCCATAGAAATACAAATTTATTCATGTCTTTATGAAGCAAGAGATTGTTCCTTCATTATGTCAGTAAAAGCACAATGTTATAAAAACCCAATTTTAATATTATCACTATTGGAAAGTCAGATATTCTAATATGACGTCTTTACTTTCTCCCATTTTTATTTTTGTTATACAATTATCACATGATAGTTTCATACATGCATTAATATCCATCTACCTTTCTTCTACTCTTGTCCCATAGCTCTGTTTTCTCCCCAATCCATAGAAATCATTCTTCTACTTTCATTAAGCCATTTCTTTCTTAGTTTCCAACCATGAGATAACATGTAGTATTCATAACATGGTCTTTCTGTGCTTAGCTTATTTACTGGGCATATTGTTCTCCAGTTATATATTTTTTTCTGTAAAGGGCAAATTCTATCTTTATATCTTAATAATATTTTCTATTGAGTATTCATACCATCTGTAATGTCAATCAATGATGACAGGTTCCTTTGCTGGTTTTTTATCTTATCCATAATAAACATGTTCAAATAGGTCTCTGTTTTTACACTGATTTTACTTCATTTGAGTATATACTGGGGAGTAAAATAATTGGATTACATGGTTCTACTTACAACTTTCTGAAGAAACTTTATACCATTTCCTATAGTGGGTGCACTAATTTATATCCCCATCAACAGTGCTCAAGGGTTCTTTTCTACAGATCCTCAGCAGTGTCTGTTTTATCATAGCCATTCTGACTTATATCTCGTAATGGTTTGGATTTGCATTCCCTGATTATTAAGGTTACAGAGTGTATCCATGTATTGACTATTTGTATTTCTTTTAAAGTACGTCTATAGTAGCCTTTTCAAATTGAATTCTTTAATTTTTGGTGTTAGGATCCTTTACGTTTTTACATATCTTAGCTATTAACTGACAACTGAAAAAGATTTTCTCCCTTTCTGTAGACTACCTTTTCACTCTAATGATTGGCCAGTTATTTTTACTAGTGTCTCTCCTCACCCCCAATAGATTAATTTATTTGAGTTTTTATTTGCATTTTTATTTTTTATTTTATTTCATTTCACTTCAATTTTTCTTTTTATATTGTACTTGCTGTTTTTATTTAACTACTGAAATGCATGGGAAATGGACCTGTTTTTAAAAATAACTGTAAAGAATCATATTTACCTAAAAGAATACCTTGGCTTTGTTTCCTACTCCTCTTCTTGCAGGTAACCAGCTGCATTGTTTTTGATACCTTTACTGTATTTTATTTTATAAAGATGAGTCACTTTACTTCTTTCCCCAAGTCCCTTCTTTCTTGTGAAGAATAGCAAGCACATGAGTGATCCTTTTCATTCTTTTTCCCCATTTAACATTACCTCCAAGTAATGCTTATACATTGTTTTACAGATATGTTTAGTATACCATATTGTATATGCTGTAGTTTGCTTAACCTAGTCTCCATAATTGAGCCTTGACTATATTGTAATTCCTATAATAATCTTATACATATACATTGCCACTGTCTTATTATTTATGTGAATTAATATAAAAGCACAAACAGAACAGCAAAACTAGAAATTAAGATAAAAAGTTAATATATGTTTATAAATTAAGGACATGAATTTGATAATATCCATTAGATCTCTTTAATATTTTCTCACATTATACTAACCTAGTTAATCATTTTTGGAGGGAGGTGAAGAAAGCTGCTGTGTACATTTTATAAATTTGAAATATAGGTATTTGTTTTCTTATTTACCACACTAAATATATTTTATGTAGATGAAGAGCAAGATAAAAATTTTGGCAAAGAAGACTCAGCCATGAGAAGAAAATCAAAGAGAAAGAAAAGTTCTAAGATTGAGAAACTGCCTAGTAAGTATGAGAGTTATATAACATTATATTATCTTGAATTAATCTCATCACACCATTTTTCTTTGTTCATGAAATTTTGAAATTGATGTTATAGAAATTTGTATTTTGTTCTAAAATACCTTAAGACAATTAGAGAACCACGAAAAAGAGCTTGAGCCCTTTGTCTGGTATTTCTGATTCTGTCAACCAAGGCCCTGAAACTAGGCAACAATTGACTTTTAAAGTGTGTGTCCTATCTTTCAGCACCATCCTTCAAATTATATTTTTAAAAATTGCAGCAAGCACCTCTTCCCTGTGCTAATAACCATTTGTCATACTCTCAAATAAATGGGCAGAGATGTGGTTGCAATCTTTAACTCAAATAACAGTGGGTATTATTGAAAAGGTTCCAGCAACTTCTTGATTGTAGCTCTCCTCAAAGGAAATGACTTTCTGCTAACACATAGGTAGGTGGGTGTTAAGGATTCCACATGGGAAAATGAGAGTGCAAGGTGTTAAGGTGTCTCACCATAGCTGGGTCTCTTTTATACCTGTTGGAACAAAGGAAGCCAGTGGTTAGCCATCAGAATGATACATCATGCCCATTAAAAATCATGTCTAGAATCTCACAAGGCTTCTTGTAGGCAATAATTGCCCATCTGATTGCCATATATGGGTCATTAGGGCAGAATTTGCTATTCAGACAAGGTCATCAATGGGATTTGAGTCCTGTTCTTCTTCTGAAGTGGGAACATTCCCATTGTTGGTAGCTCTTCTGAGAACATTTGATGGCTTGTGGAATATATTGGTATTGTATGATGAGCTATTTTATGAGCAGGTACACTTATCATCATCAGCCAGTCCACAGAGTACTCAGAGCACTTGTGATGTCACTTTCTATATATCTATTCATTTATTTTAGACAATTTCAAGAACTGAGCAAAGAAGCTTTTGTTTGTCAGAGGAACTGTAACCATGTAGTTCCTCATTAATTGAACATTTGGAACATCATTTTACCTACATGTAGGCCATAAGATCCTTTTAGAGAGCCCATCAATGTACTACTTTAAGAATTCACTGTTCCCCCCCCATTATTTCCAGAAGTGTGTTGCATATATTGTCCAAGTATAAGCACTAATTATAATTAATTATATTGTGTTCATTATTGCTGCCTCTGGCAGTATCTTCTATTACATATTCATAATTTTCTAGTTACTAGCTAGATTATATCATGTGCAATGACCTGACTTTATGAGGGGTTCTATGCCTTTTGTGAGGTGACATAAAACAAAATATCCCCCTTTTGTTTGTGGTTTAACTTTATTTTTAAATCATTGGGAACATGCACATGATTCCTAAACTAAGACATGAAAAAAAGTGTACAAGTACGTAAATACCCAGGTCTTCCCTGCTCAATTTTGCAGCTAATCATGTATACTACTTTCAGATGTTTCATGTATATTTTATTTGGTAAAAATAGCTATATGTGATTTTCCCTTTTATCTTCATTGTTTAACTTTCTTCCTTGTATAAAAGGCAGTATACAAGCCCATTCCACCATGTGTATTCTCCAAATACAGAGAAACTTTCAAACCCATTTTCAGCTCTATATACAGTTGTTTCACTATAATGTGCAATGACCACAGTATATAATATGTACTCTCTTTAAGAAGCTGTATAATATGCCTATTTAGACTCACTTTTCATGATTAAACACATATATTCATTTTCAATTACAGACAGTGAAATAATGAATAAACCTACACATACATTTTTATTATTTTGCCTATAAAACCTGTGTGATCTGTAATATAGAAGCAACATAAGAAAAGCAGGAGATGGGGAGATAACTGTGCAGTTACGAGTGCTTGCAGCTCTTGCAAAAGACCTGAAATCATTTCCAAGTTGCCATATCTAGTGGCTCATGACTACTTATAACTTGAACTTCAAGGGTTCCGGTGATGTCTTGTGGGGTCTAGACATATCAATACACATGAAAATACATAAATATAAGAGCACTAAGTGATAACTATATTGTACCTATAAACTATAAATTGACAAAGTTTACCATTATATACACCAAAACTGTACCACTTTCTTACCATGTCTAACATTTAAACATTGTGAGCATTAAACGAGCATCTAACATTGTGCTCATTTATTTATGACTCTGAAAACATGGCAGAGAATAACACTGTTAAGTTGTTTGAATATGAAATAGAGACTTGACAATAATTCTAGTTTTTGTTTATTGCAATAACATTTCTTTCTATATAGCTCATAAGGAGGAATCAGATACAGTGCACTATGAAGAAGCAACAAAAGCCAAAGATCCATCAAAGACACAAGGTACTTCTAGAAGAAAAGGGGTTGCTTATGAGCATAAAAA
>NW_021604626.1:51001-71750 GCF_004785775.1 Grammomys surdaster
ACTGAGATTCTAGGCATGTGCCCCACGCAAAATTTCAAACATTTTTTCATATATTGAAGTAAATGTACCTCTACCTGTTTTATGCATCCTCTGATACAGATGGTGATGAAGCACTTAGCCCTGAGAGTCAAGGCTCAGTCTCAAAACCATATGAACATACAAAGAAACAAAGAACTTACAAAAGAAGAAGAAGCAGTGGTAAGTATAAATATTCCAGGTAGTTTACCTTAGGTTCTTCAAGTCGTCTTTTATTTTGCTTCATGAATGTACATATAAGTGTTTAATTACCAAAATCTTATCCCTGCACTAAAATGCTAATTCCCTAACTTAAGAAAGAATTAATCCTAGAACTATGTAGCTCATGCTGGCCTTGAACTTGAATTTCTCTGTCCCATCTTTCCAAGCAGAACTTTTGACTCTAAGATTATTTAATAGCCACCAAATATGATATCCTTCAATCCCAATAGCAGATATTTTCACACTGTTGTATCTTTCAGACTTCCAGTGTGTCTCTGGACTTTTGTGATAGCTCAAAAGAATAAGCCCATAGTAGAAATTGACCAAAGTTGTTCATTTCTTGTAGAAACAGAATCAGAACATGAAAACATCATCTGACCTGGCACACGCACGGACGCACGGACGCACGGGAACACACACACACTGAGAGAGAGAAACACAAACACACACAGACACACAAAAACACCACAGACACAGACACACACAGAGAGAGATAGAGATAGAGATAGAGATAGAGATAGAGATAGAGAGAGAGAGAGAGAGAGAGAGAGAGAGAGAGAGAGAGAGAGAGAGTTAGTTCTTAGAGGTTGTGGTTTCTCTAACCTGTCAAGTAGTGACCTTCTAATCACCAAGGCTCCAGTCATAAACATAGTTACTATTGAGGTAAACAAATTAAATACAAATTACGAACCAAAGAGCCTAAGATGTTATCTAGAAAGGTTTGATAGGAACTCCAGGGGTCTTCCTATTTATGGTCCCATTATAGGAAAGCCCTTCTGCTAACCTGATAGGATGCTATCATGAAACATGCCAGTATCAAGGAAATGTGTATATATATCTGAGTAATTCCATTCACAATGAGATCTCTTTTCTGTATTGAGTTATTAGAATTGGAAGCTTGGCAGTTCCCTCTAGACTTTAGAGTTTAGAGTATCATGCCAAGTCTTTGGTAGATGAGAACTAAGAAGTTGATTAGTGTTCTACAGGTGTTTATTAAGCCCGTCTATATGGGGAAGCATAGCATAGGTGGGAAAAATAGAGTATTTAGTCCTTTGGTTATATCCTTGCTAGGTTTCATTTATGTGATAACATCAAGATGGTAGA
This sequence comes from Grammomys surdaster, assembly GCF_004785775.1. NCBI lineage: Eukaryota > Metazoa > Chordata > Mammalia > Rodentia > Muridae > Grammomys > Grammomys surdaster. The sequence goes on from NW_021604626.1 coordinate 52,343, forward strand.
AGGCTGGTCTTTACTTTCAAATAGAATATTTAGATGTTCTACTATAGACTTATCACTGATAAGGGAGGTTTTCAACAACATGGTGGAAGAATATTAGTGGTGACATCAACTCAATCCACATAAAGTTAGTGATCTTGGATATCTTCATGGGAAACAAGTATGAATAAGGATATTGGAGATATCATTTTTGCATATTAGTTTCTCTGTACTTTGAAGACAGTCACAATGTTTATGACAAAACACAATGTCATGGTTCACAGGTACCCAGGATTATACAGCACTGACCCCTGTGATCATAAATATCTTTGTGTGTACGAAAATTCTTGTTACTGGCTAGAACATACTTTGACAGTGTTTGCTTCATTAATCTAAGTCATGACAACAGCTTTATTTCTCCCTATGAAGTTGTTTTGGGTAAAAATTATGATGAATAAACTGGAGATTTCTATATTCAAAGACCAACTTAAAATAAAAATTACATAAAACAATCTTTTGGGGACTTAAGGCTGAATGTAAGTTGAGGCTTGAAATGAAAGTAACTTATGCCACTTTGTCACATAAGTAGGGCCAGAGAATCTTGTGGAACTCTTGCCAAGATCATCCAGAAATAGGATTCTCTTACCATCCTTAGGTCACTATGTATCCACTGATCAAACAGTGCTGTCTTAATGGTGACTATTTTTCCATCTGTGTCCTGTAAGACCAGCTGGCATAGATTTAAAGAGGGTTTTTTCTAGTTAGGTAAGCACTTGCAAAATCCTTCAGAGGGTAATGGCATGTAAGGTCCCTATGTAAGTTCAATGGAAATGCTACAAATTTGTATGACTTCCATAATCATATACACACATACATGCACATACACAATAACAATAATAAGTAAGTTAGTTTAGGTAAGTAACCCGTGAATTTGGCAGGAAAAACCTAGAAGTCAGAGTCTGAGTATAGATCTTGACATTTTTGTTCCCTCTCTTCCATGACTTGGGAGAAGCCCATCATGTCCCTGCAAAGGGTATATCTATCATTTTCCCCAGTACATAGGCCATCGTGCAAGCCAAAATGGTACCTAGCAAGGAAGTAGTGAGTCTCAAATGTTCCTCCCTCTTAGTTTAGCTGCCAAGGTTCTCAGCAAAATTATATAGTGACAAGCCCACACTGTGCCATTCCTCTTTCTAAGGAAAACAAATTACCTTCCTTACTATGGAGGCAAGTTGGTCAGTTTCCTAAGGTTTCTGAGTTGTTATGCAACATAATCCTCAGGACTTTCTCATAAAAGCATGAGTCTTAGAGACTGTCCCATGGGCATGCTACAGCCCTATGGCTACCACTGGTAAAGCCCAGTGTGTAAAGCCCAATCCCTTTTTGCCATAAGCTATAAACAAAATCTTACTGCACCACAGACATTTCTTAGAGTTCATCAGTTGGAACTTCTGTTAAGCATGTATTTACTGAAATATTCTACCATATTCTTGTAATATCTAACATTATGGTCATTTATTTATAACTGAAAAATAGAAGAAAATAACATTTTAAATTTGTTTGAAATCTGAACTAGAGACCTCACAATACTTATATTTTTCTTTTTATTGCACTAATACTTCTTATACAGCTCATAGGAAGGAATCAGATACACTGAGCTATGAAGAACGAAGAAAATCTAAAATTCCTTCTAGAAGAAAAGGATTTGCAAGTGAGCATAAAAACTATACATTACTTTCCATTGTCTTTGAATGGGAACAGCTGAGGTCGGTCCTTCTGCCTGAGCTTCTAGAATGCTGGAAAAACATATGTGCACACCAGTGCCACCATGTACTAAAGTTATGTTAATCACATAGAAAATGTTTTCTGTTTTAGAAGAATCTGTATTTTACTATATGTATTATGGGAGTATGCCCTTTAGCTAACAAAGGCTAAGTTATGCATTGCTTTAAGGCAGTAGGTCTAGATGTACCAATTTCACAGACATGATTACTTGCTCAGTGTCTGGTAATGTGTGCTCCCTTTCACCAACTCCAGAAGGTAAAGTTCTAAAAGCCAGTTCAGTCTATAAACCTGTACATTGAGTTCATTCCATGTGTTTCCACTGCTGAGAACAATTATTGCTGAAATTGTATGTTAAATGAACTTTATAGAGGCTGATAAAGATAGTGGCCTGTGGCTGTTGTGGCCTCTCAAATAGCCTCCAAGGCAACCTATGGGGTTAGATTCACTCAGAATCTTGAGATTCTGATATCTCCTTGGTAAATTCATAGATTACTCCTTGTGGCATTACATTAATTATAATAAGAGGTTTCCAATAGCATAGAATACCCACAAATAGCATCACCTCTTTTATATTAGTTGGGACCAATACTGACCAAAGTTTGGCAGTGAGCTACTCCAGAACAAGACACCATGTGCCTTCCAAATTTCTCGAAGTATTTCACTTAAATATTTGGCCCATGTACCTTATCTATGGTGTGGACAAGTCATGTTGCATCAGAGTCAACAGAGCATGGATTCCTTCTTAGCTGCTGCCATCGCCTAGCTCTGCCACTGGTCTATCTATCACAGTCTTCTAGCTAAAGCAGCCACTGTCACTCACTGAGTTAACAAGGCTACTAATGACAAAAGGAAATATTCATATTTCTGTAGTCTCTGCAAATGAATGGAGAAATGAACTAGAGAGACTGGCATTCTCTATTTTTTTTTAAGTAGTGAGCCCAAAAGACAATGGTGTTGCAAACTTGTCAGAAATTTGAACTTACAGATTTTAAACAGATATTTTTGGAGACAAAGTTTGATACATTCCAGACTGGCTTTGTAAGATGGCCTTGAATCTCCCTGTATCTACCTCCTGAGTACTAAAACTCTATGTATGTGCCCCAAAATAATTTTAATCATTTTTCACATACTGAAAGTAATTTCCCCCTTTATATGCAGTTCCTATTATAGATCATATTGAAGCACATAGTTCTGCGAGTCAAGGCTCAATCTCAAAATCAGACACAGAAACAAAAGAACAAGGAACTCACAAAAGAGAAAAAGGTAAGTATAAATATTTCATGTACCTTTATTCTACATTATGTTTTACAGATGGTCTTTTATTTTGCTTCATGAATGTACATATAAGCATATAGTTACCAAAATATTACCCCTGCACTGCAATGATTATTCCCTAACTTAAAAAAGAATTATTACTTGAATTATATAGCTCATGCTGGCCTTGAACTTGAGTTTCCCTGCCCCATTTTTCCAAGCAGAAGTGTTGACTCTAAGATTATTTAATAGCCAGCAAATGTGGTAACCATTGAAACCAATAGCAGATAATTTCCCACTGATGTGTCTTTCAGACTTCCAGTGTATCTCTGGACTTATGTGGTAGCTCAAAAGAATATGCCCATAGTACAATTTGACCAAGGTTGTTCTTTCATGGTGGATTCATAATCAGAACATGAAAACATCATATGATCTGGCAGCTATCCTAGAACAAACAGACACACACGCACATACACATACAAGTTCCTAAAGGTTGTGGTTTTTCTGTACTGGCCAGTGGTTGTCTTCTTGTGGCCATTGGCTCCAGTCACAGTTCCTATTCAGATAAGCAAGTTAAATACAAATGTGGAACCGAAAGGCATAAGAAGTTATCTAGAAAGCCTTGTTAGGACCTACAGGGGTCTTCATGTTTATGGCCCCCATTATAGGAAAGTCCCTCTGCTAACCTGACAAATTGGTCTCAAGAAACATGCCAGTATCAAGGAAATAAGTGTATATATCTGTGTAATCCCATCCACAATGAGACCTCTTTTATGTGTTGAGCCATTAGAATTGGAAGCTTGGCAGTTTCCTCTAGACTCTAGACTCTAGAATCTAGAGTATCGTGCCATGACTTTGAGAGATCAGAACCAGGAATTTATTAAATATTTCTGGCCTGATAAGCATAGCATAGGTAGGAAATTATAGACTATTTAGTCCTTCAGTGATATCCTTGCTAGGGTTCATTTATGTGATAACATCAAGATGGTAAAGGCTGGTCCTTCCTCTCAAATAGAATATTTAGATGTTCTACTGTAGATTTATCACTGATGAGGGAGATTTTCAACAACATGGTGGAAGAATATTAGTAGTGACAGCAACTCAATCCACATAAAGTTAATGTTCTTGGACATCTTCATGGGAAAAAAAGTATGAAAAAGGACATTGGTGATATCACTTTTGCACATTAGTTTCTCTCTACTTGGAAGACAGTCACAGTGTTTATGACAAAACGCAATGTCATGGATCATAGGTACCCATGGTTGTATAGCATTGAACCATGTGATTATAACAAGGCAAAGATCTCTCTGTGTACAAATATTCTTGTTACTGGGTAGAAAATACTTTGACAATATTTGTTTCATTAATCTAACTTATGACAACAGCTTTATTTTTCTCCCTATGAAGTTGTTTTAGGTAACAAATATGATAGATAAAACAAATCCTTTGGGGACTTAAAACAGAGTGTAAGGTGGGGCTTGAAATGAAAGTATTTCTGTCATCCTGTCAAGTAACTAGGGCCAGAGAATCTTGTGGAATCCTACCTAGATCATCCAGGAATGGGTGCACTTACCATCCTTAGGTCACCATGTGTCCATTGATCAAACAGTACTATCATAATAGTAACTGTTTTTCCATTCTGTGCCTTCTTAGATAGGGATATTACTGTCTTCCAGCTAGCATAGTCTTAGAGAGGGGTTTCTTCTAGTTAGATAAACACTTGCAAGATGCCTCAGAGTGTATTCTAGCTGGTTTTGTGTGTCAACTTGACACAAGCTGGAGTTATCACAGAGAAAGGAGCCTCCCTTGAGGAAATGCCTCCATGAGATCCAGCTGTAAGGCATTTTCTCAATTAGTGATCAAGGGTAGGAGGGCCCATTGTGGGTGATGCCATCCCTGGGCTGGTAGTCTTGGGTTCTATAAGAAACAAGCTGAGCAAGGCAGAGGAAGCAAGCCAGTAAGTGTCATCCCTCCATGGCCTCTGCATCAGCTCCTGCTTCCTGACCTGCTTGAGTTCCAGTCCTGACTTCCTTTGGTGATGAACAGCATTGTGGAAGTATAAGCTGAATAAACCCTTTTCTTCCAACTTGCTTCTTAGTCATGATGTTTGGTGCAAGAATAGAAACCCTGACTAAGACAGAGGGTAAAGCCATGTAAAGTCCCCATGTAAGTTAAATGGAAATGCCACAAATTTGTTTGACCTCCATAATCGTATGCACACACATGCACATACACAATAACAATAATCAGTAAAGTCAGTTTAGCTAGGTAACCAGTGAATTTGGCAGGAACAAAACTAGAAATCAGAGTCTGAGTATAGATCTTCACATTTTTGTTCTCTCTCTATCATGACTTGCGAGAAGCCCATAGTGTCTCTGCAAAGGATGGACTTATCATTTTCCCCAGTACATAGACCATCATATAAGACAAAAATGGCACCCAGCAAGGACATAGAGAGTCTCAGATGTTCCTCCATCTTTGTCCAGTATACCTACCAAGGTTCTCAGGAAAATTGTCACTGTGACATACTTAGTTAACAAGTATACTTCATTGTGGCAGTAGGAAATATTCATGTTTCTGTAGTCTCTGCAAATGAATGGTTAAATGACCTGGAGAGGCTTGCATTTTCTTTTTTCTTCTTCTTTCTTTTTTTATTTAAGTAATGAACACAAAGGGAAAACTTATCAGAAATTTGAACTTAGGGATTTTACACAGATATTTTTGGAGACAAAGTTTGATATATCCCAGGCTGGCCTTTCAAAGATGTTCTTGAATCCCCCTGTGTCTACCTCCTGAGTATTGAACTTCTAGGCATGTACCCAACACAAATTTTCAAACATTTTTAAATATATTGAACTAAATGTACCTGTTTTATGCACTTACTATTTTAGATGCTGATGGAGCACTTAGCCATGTGAGTCAAGTGTCAGTCTCAAAAGCAGACACAAAAACAAAGAAAGAAAGATCTAAAAGAGAAAAGACTGTTGGTAAGGATAATATTCCAAGTACCTTTGGTCTACATTAGGCTTTTCAGGTGTTTTTTTATTTTGCTTCATGGATCTGCATATAAGCATATAGTTATGAGTATCTTACTTCTTCACTAAGATGCTAATTCCATAACTTATGAAGGAATTAATACTAGAACTATGTAGCTTAGGCTGGCCTTGAACTTGAAATCCCCTGCCTCATCCTTCCAAGCAGAAGTTTTGACTCTAAGATTATTTAATAGCTGCCAAATATAGTAACATTTCAGTCCCAATAGCAGATACCTTCCCACACTAGTGTCTTTCAGAGTTTTGATGTGTCTATGTAGTTTTGTGGTAATACAAAAGACTATGCCCATAGTAGAATTTGACCAAGGTTACTCCTTTGTGGAGGCATCAGAAGTAGAACATGAAAACACCATCTTACCTACTAGCTATCCTGCAATGCAAACACACATACACACACACACACACACACACACACACACACACACAGCTTCTAGAGCTTGTGGTTTCACTGACCTTTCAAGTGGTGGCCTTCTGGAGGCCATTGATTCCAGTCACAAATATAGATACTATTGTGATAAGCAAGTTAAACACAAATGAGGAGCCAAAGAGCTTAAGGAATTATCTATCTCGTTAGGACCTTCAGAGTTCCTCATATTTATGGCATCTAGTATAGGAAAGCCTCTCAACTAACCTGACAAGTTGGTCTCAAGAAACATGCTGGTATCAAGGAAATGAGTGTAGATAAATGAATAATCCCATCTACAATCTACCGCTTTTATGTGTTGAGTCATTAGAATTGGAAACTTAGCAATTTCCTCTAGACTCTAGAGTCTAGAGTATCATGCCATGCCTTAAGAGATCAGAACCATGGATTTGACTTGGGTTATAGAGGTGTTTAATAAATCTTACTATACTAGGACGCATAGTATAGGTGGGAAAAATAGAGTATTTAGTCATTTGGTGACATACTTGCTAGGGTCCATTTATGAGATAACATCAATATGGTAGAAGGCTGATCCTTCTCAAGTCGAATATTTAGATGTTCTACTTGTAGATTTATCACCAATGGGGGAACCTTTCAATAACTCTGTGGAAGGATATTAGAAGTGACAACAACTCATTCCCCATAAAGTAAAAGTGATCATGCACATTTATGTGGGGAAAAAGGTATGAAAAAGGACACTGGAGATAGCAATTCTTCATATTAGTTTCTTCTCTCTACTTGGAAGGAAGCCACAGTGTTTATGGCAGAACACAATGTCATGTATTATAGGTACCCAGGGTTGTACAGCACTGAACCATGTGATCATAACACAAATAATACTGACTTTGAAATGTTTGTTTAATTAATCTAAGTCATGTCAACAGCTTTATTTTTTTCTCCCTATGAAGTTGTTTTGGGTAATAAATATGGATACATAAATTGTAGATCTATATTACATACTCAAAGCAAAAACTTACATAAAACAATCCTTTGGGGCCTTAAGGCTGAGTGTAAGATGAGATTTGAAATAAAAGTATATCTAGGTCACATTTGTCACGTAACTAGTGCCAGAGAATCTTGTGGAACCCTTACCTAGATCATCCAGGAATAGGCTCCACTTACCATCCTTAGGTCACTATGTATCCTCTGACCAAACAGCGCTTACTTAATGGTAACTGTTTTTCCATTCTGTGTCCTGTAAGATGGGGATATTTCAGTCTACCAGCTAGCATAGTCTTAGAGAGGAGTTTATTCTAGTTAGGTAAGCACTGGCAAAATGCCTCAGTGGGTAAAGGTATGTAAGGTCCCCAAGTAAGTTAAATGGAAGTGCCACAAATTTGTATGACCTCCATAATCATATGCACACACATGTACATACACAATAACAGTAATCAGTAAAGTTAGTTTAGCTAGGTAACCAGTGAAGATGGCAGGAACAAAAGTAGAAATCAGAGTCTGAATATAGAGCTTGACATTTTAGTTTTCATTCTACCATGACCTGGGAGAAGCCTATAGTATCCCTGCAAAGTATGGACCTATCATTTTCCCCAACATAGGCCATCATGTAAGACAAAAATAATACCTAACAAGGAAGTAGAGTCTCAGATATTCCTCCCTGTTTTGTGCAGTATAGCAGCCAGGGCTCTGAGGAAAGTTGTATAGTGATAAGCCCATACTGTGACATTCCTCTTTCTAAGGTAGACAAAATGCCCTTCCTTACTCCAGAGGCAAGTTGACCAGCTTCCTAAGGTTTCTGAAGGGATATGCAACATAATCCTCATAAAAGCACAAGTCTTAAAGACTCTTACTACATTCATGCTTATTGTAGTCAGTAACTACCACTGGTGAAACCCAGTGTGCAAAATCCTAGTCACCTTAGGACCAGAGTCTATAAATAAAAACTCACCTTATCCAAGACCTTTCTTTGAGTCTAGTGGTTTCAGGTCATTTTTAGTACATGGACATTTTCTTCAGAAAATCTGAAGTGAAAGGGTGTTATCTTCCCAGTAAAGTTTGAAAAGCTTGCAAATGCCCAGTGGGGCCTGCCAGCACGTTTTGAGGCTACTATTGTAACTAGCTATTGGAACACCCTCCCTTATGAGAGTATTAGAATCAGTCACAACTATCCAACAATGTTTCTTCTAGAAAGGCTTTTTGACATCTATCACTAATTTTTTCTTGAGATGACTTATACTATTTATCTTCTGATCTGGAAGTGTGGTTGTCATAAGTTTATCACACAGAATACTGAGGTATAATACCCAGGAACAGAGGGCTGTAGGTAAATCAGTCAGTGCAGACCTTTAGAACCTTTGTTGGTCAAGTTTGTGTAGCAGTTAAGAATCACATTGGGTTCACACATAAGTACTTGGGCAACTGGCCAGGATCTATTTCCTCTAGGAAAATTTTGTGTCTAGCTAGTGAAGACCATATGGTAGCACAGGACTTTAAGCACTATGATGTTCAAGATGACTTGCCTGTGACCTGACTTGCCTATGACTTGTGTTCATGCCGGCTGAGCTCAGAAGAGTTAGACCCTGAGACTCAGGGCTTTCTCAGTGTTCCCAGGGGACAGATCAAGATGGCATCCACAATGAAAGTACAGGAGTCACACATAATGGCTCAGGATGACTAAATTATGTTCAGACATCTTGACAGTTTTTTGGTTGGTTTTTAAAGACAACAAACTAATCTCAAGGTAACAATCAACCATAATTTACTGCATTATTAAAAACCCTGCCTAGATTTCCCTTTGCCCCCAAAATAGGTCCCTAACCCTGACAAGGAACAGACACAGCACAGAATATTGCACATGAGCATGGGTACATGGTATGTGTCTCAGCCCCAGAAGCCTTAATCAAAGGCCCTTTTGGTTTTATGGCTTATGAGGCCAAAATAGCTAGAACTCCAAGTCTCACTACTATGATCAAACAGGTTACAATTGCTTATCATGTGCCACTGAACAACAATATAGACTAAAGGACTTCAGGATTATTTTATAACTGCCCATCCCTGTCCACAGTAAAGGGTTATATTTGATATTATATCCTTGAGTAACTGCTTTTGCTTTCTCCTTTAATACTTTAATTTTATTGTTTTCTGTTTTTATTTTTGATCTCAAATTCTTATTGATTTAATTTTCTCTCCAAATTATAAAGAATGTGAACTTTCCCCAATGTGAAAATCCATTGAAAAATGTACTTAAAGGAGTTTCACTTCTTGTCCAACCCTGGTCTCTCATTTTGTAGGTAACTATCACTATCACTCCTTTTCTCTGTCCTGAGATGGTTTTGTAAAGATAGACATTATAACTAGGCAAGTGTGTGCAAGGACAGAAAAACTAAGAGTTCAAAGCCAACATGAACAACTTAAAACCTGTCTCAAAGTAAAAAGTAAAAAAAAGGTTCGGAAATGTAGCTTAGTTGAACAGTGGTTGCCTCATAGAAACAAAGCTCTAGATTTAACTCCAGTACTCCAAATGTAAACAAGTAGCCATTTTTCTTTCTTCATTTTCTAGTTCTTCATTTTCCTAAACCCAAAGATAGTATGCAAATTTTCTCCATAACAGGTTTTTTTTTTTCTGGACATTGGATATGTGTGTTTTCATTCCTGTTTCTATGAATACACATTAGCCTAAAGTATAGAGATATTAGATATGAATATAGACTCAATACCTAGAAATGTAAAATGGAGTTTCAATATATAACCACTAAATATTGTCTCATAATTTTGTCATGTTGGTGTTGAGGGAGATATCTAAAAATGGCGGCACTCAATCTGCTTGTGTTACAGAGCCGCCATGTTCCTGATGAGGCTAGGCCTGAGGTCACAAGCAGTGGCGTGTTCTCATTGCTTAAAGATTAATCAAAGGCTTTATATATTTGATAATTGGAGGTGTTACCCAATTAACTAACCTAGATATAAGTTGATACCCAGGACTGCTCTCCATACATGCGTGGCTCTCCATCCTCCTACATCTCTGCCTCTCAGCTCCTCCTCCTTCTTCTTCCTCCTCTCTTTACTCCTCTTCCTCTCCTTACTCCTCCCACCTTAGTCCCCCCCAACTTGTGGGAAAAATATGCCACTACATGTTGGCTCCTGTATTAATTTACTTACAGCTATCAAAATGAGAGAAAATTTTGCTGTACAGTTATTATAACTTTTAAATCTAAAGAAGTAAAAATGGCTGTATTTTCTAATGAGAAGTAAAATATATTTCTTCATGCAGGTTTAAATGAAGTACCAGACAAAAACTTAGATCAAGAGTCAGGATTAAAATTTGAAATTCAGGCAAAGAAACTAAAAATGTTCAGACCTGAAAATAGTAAGTATAAAAATTATAGTTAACTTGAAATTTAAAGCATTAATTTTATAAAATAATTTTCTTCAGTTCACAAATATACACATGAGCATATAATTTATAAAAATTTTACATCTTTGACATAAAGTATGAATCATCAGAATGATTACAGAAACATGATGTTGTGGATTTGTTTGACCTTTCTGTTCTTAAGGCCTCCTCCTGGCAGATTTGTGGGCTTAGTGTTCACCAAGACCCAGTGAACAGTTGCTCCCAGGTGTTCATTTTCTACAGTCACAGGGGATTGCGGATTCAAAACCCTGTGGGTACTGCTTCATGATCCTTGGCATAGATTCCAACTGTCAATCAATGAGTCTGCTGAAACAGAAAAAAAAAGTACATCAGAGGCTCAGGAGAAGGGATGCCTACAGAGGGTATACTAGTTAGTTTTATGTCAACTTGATATTGACTAGTTTTATGTCAACTTGACATATGCTAGAGTTAACTGAAAGGAAGGAACCTCAAATGAGAAAGTGTGTCCATAAGATCAGGCTGTAAAGCATTTTCTTCGTAAGTAATTGATGGGAGAGAGCCAAGCCCATTGTGAGTGTAGTCATACCTGGTCCTGGGTTCTACAAGAAAGCAGGCTGAGCAAGCCGTGGGGAGCAAGCCAGTAGGCAGCACCACCCCTCCATGGCCTCTGTAGTAGATCCTGGTTCCAGGTTCCTGCTCTGTTTGAGTTTCTGTCCCGACTTCATTCAGTGATGGACTACAATATGAAAGTGTAAACCAAATAAACCCTTTCTTCCCAAACTTGTTTTTGTCATGGTGTTTCATCATAATAATAGTAAGCCTAAATAGTACAGAAGGCCTCCAGGGCTTCCTGTCTGTCATCCAGATGGATGAGCCCTCAAGTAGCTGATGGAGGCCATGTAAATGCTCCAGAAACCAAACAGTCTCAGAGGCTGTCATTTGCTAGAACAACAAACTCATAACACTTGGTAGATGCCTGGGTTTTTTTTGCTGTGAGATTACCTATTTCCTAATTTGCCCCCAGAATTTCACCTGTTAGATCTCTGTCTCTGGCCTGCATTAATGGTCCAGCTGTGTTATAATAAGGCCCCAGTCTTCCTTGACATTGCCTTTATCTAGTCCCAGAGAAAGTTATAGTCAGGTCCATGGGAGTCTGCTATTTCTCAAGAGTGCTGCTTTTTGTGGGCCAGCCCCTTTGGAAAGATGTAACTCTTTACACATAAGGCAATCATCTGTGTAGACAGGATGCTGACAAGGATACTTTGAAGGTCACCCACCTTGCATTCATCACCATCATACCTGCTGCCCTTAGCTTGACTAGTAGCCACTGTTGATAGCACAAGGTCAGGTAATGTCAGGGCCAGCAGCAACACTGCAGGATCAAGTTGCCAATGAGCAATTGTTACTAAGCGCCCAAGACTAGCTGGTAAACATGACTTCCTTAAGCCAGAAACGAAGGCAGGAGTTTCTTATTCTGCAGACAAGTAAGTGATACTGTTTCTGAGGTGCGAGCGTGCCCAGCAGGTTCACTGACATATCCTAACTGCAGCAGTTCTCAGGGGCCAAGGTATAGATAGTTAGGACATTTAAACTACTTCATGTCTGACAAGGACCCATTCAATACTGAGACAGTAGACAAATGTAGGTCTTGGAGAGAGCCAGATACTATCATGTTTCTCCATCATTCACATGTCGGTGGCTCAGGGAGTAATGTTACCTGCAAATCACCATCTGAAAACATTAGTAAAAGTCTTCCCTTTGTACCTCAAACTTTAGCTCTGATTCAGGGTCTCAACAGGTAAGAACACTGGCCATCTTGTAGTCTTGTTTTTATTTATTGCTTATTTGACTTAAACCAAGAGTTTGGTTAAAACTTAGCAGGGTTCATGGATTTGTATAAGAATTCACTGGGAGAAGAAACTGTGTTTGTACTAGTCATGAGCACAATTACAAGGAAGACCTTAGGGAGCTTCTTTAAGCACAGAGGGGAAATGACTCAGAAGCAAAAAGTCACCCATACCATTTTATCTATCATGTATCTTATGTATGTTTATAGACATATATACATTTGATTAGATACTGACTAAATACAACAGTTCTTCAAATAATTTCTTATACTGGAAAACATGGATGTTCTTAAATATTTATCAGTGACAAACAATGCTTGGTAAATGTGTGTTTTCATCAGTTGGTCTATGACTAGATCTCAGTCTAAAGTATAAAGAACCTGTGGAAACCAGAGATTAATATAAAACATGTAATGCCTAGAAATAAAAAAATATGAAATTTTAATATACATTAAAACTGTTATAGGAGTTTTAGCACATCTTATCTAGCATCACAGTCTTTATAAGTTTATAAAAGGGAAAAATATTTTTACATATATATTAATTTAAAATCTGGATGCTTCATAAAACTCTTTTTTGAATAAGTGATTAAATTTTTCTTTTAATATAGTTCACAATGAAGAATCAGATACAGATGTTAGACTGGAGGATCAAAATGTACCATCAAGCTCCCAAGTCCAGATAAAGAAGCCAAAGTCTTTTGGAGGAGAAATATTTACTAGTGAGTATAAGGACTATAGTTATCCTATATTATTTTAAATTAAACTAATTAGAACTGTTGTTTGATTCATAAATGTATATGTAAGTGCATACCTGATAGAAAAGTCTATACTTTAAACATGAAATTTGGGGGCTGGAGAAATGACTCAGCAGTTAAGAGCACTGACTGCTCTTCCAGAGGTCCTGAGTTCAAATCCCAGCAAACACATGGTGTCTCACAACCATCTGTAATGGGATCTGATGCCCTCTTCTGGTGTGTCTGAAGACAGATACAGTGCACTCAAATAGGTAAAATAAATAAACCTTTAAAAAAAAACATAAAATTTGAGCATTGCCAGCCTAACTCCAAGTTAAAAGCATAGTCAATGTTTTGACTGAAGTCAGTATATTTATTATTATATATTATATTTATTACATTTTATATTATATGATTATGGTTCATGACTACCAAGAAAATAGCGGGTCATTCTTTTCTTCATGAATAATGTGTATGCCCAGGTGTCTCCAGCACCTGTGTCTTCCCACAATGCAAATTCCCTACCAGAAACTCCAATTAGCAGATGGTGGCTCACATGTCATTGAAAAGGCAAATGTACTTCTCAGCCATTCGAGTTTCTTCCGTTGAAAATTCTTTGTTAAGCTCTATACCCCATTTTTTAATAGGGCTATTTGGTTGTCTGGAGTCTAATTTCTTGAGTTCTTTGTATATATTGGATATTAGCCCTCTATCAGATGTAGGATTGGTAACGATCTTTTCCCAATTTGTTGGTTGTTGTTTTGTCCTATTGACAGTGTCCTTTGCCTTACAGAAACTTTGCAATTTTATGAAGTCCCATTTGTCAATTCTCGATCTTAGAGCATATGCCATTGGTGTTCTGTTCAGGAACTTTTCCCCTGTGCCCAAGTATTCGAGGCTCTTCCCCACCTTCTCTTCTATTAGTTTCAGTGTATCTGGTTTTATGTGGAGGTCCTTTATCCACTTAGACTTGAGCTTTGTACAAGGAGATAAGAATGGATCAATTTTCATTCTTCTACATGTTGTCCTCCAGTTGAACCAGCACCATTTGTTGAAAATGCTGTCCTTTTTCCACTGGACAGTTTTAGCACCTTTGTCAAAGATCAAGTGACCGTAGGTATGTGGGTTCATTTCAGGGTCTTCAATTCTATTCCATTGATCTTCCTGCCTGTCTCTGTACCAATACCAGGTAGTTTTTATCACTATTGCTCTTTAGTACAGCTTGAGGTCAGGGATGGTGATTCCTCCAGAAGTTCTTTTATTGTTGAGAATAGTTTTTGCTATCCTGGGTTTTTTGTTATTCCATGTGAATTTGAGAATTTCCTTTTCTAACTCTGTGAAGAATTGAGTTGGGATTTTAATGGGGATTGCATTGAATCTGTAGATTGCTTTTGGCAAGATGGCCATTTTTATTATATTAATCCTGCCAATCCATGAGCATGGGAGATCTTTCCATCTTCTGAGATCTTCTTCGATTTCTTTCTTCAGGGACTTGAAGTTCTTGTCGTACAGGTCTTTCACTTGCTTGGTTAGATTCACACCAAGGTATTTCATATTATTTGCAACTATTGTGAAGGGTGTCATTTCCCTAATTTCTTTTTCAGTCTGTTTATCTTTCATGTAGAGGAAGGCTACTGATTTGTTTGAGTTGATTTTATAACCAGCCACTTTGCTGAAGTTGTTTATCAGGTTTAGGAGTTCTCTGCTGAGAAGCACCTAAAGAAATGTTCAGTGTCCTTAGTCATCAGGGAAATGCAAATCAAAACAACCCTGAGATTCCATCTTACACCAGTCAGAATGGCTAAGATTAAAAACTCAGGTGATAGTAGATGCTGGCGAGGGTGTGGAGAAAGAGGAACACTCCTCCATTGTTGGGGGGACTGCAAGATGGTGCAACCACTTTGGAAATCAGTGTGGCGGTTCCTCAGAAAATTGGACATAGCATTACCTGAGGATCCAGCTATACCACTCCTAGGCATATACCCGAAAGATGCTCGAACATATAACAAGGACATATGCTCAACTATGTTCATAGCAGCCTTATTTATAATAGCCAGGAGCTGGAAAGAACCCAGATGTCCTTCAACTGAGGAATCGATTCAAAAAATGTGGTATATTTACACAATGGAGTATTACTCAGCTATTAAAAACAATGAATTCGAGAGTTTCCTAGGTAAATGGATGGAACTAGAAATCATCATCCTGAGTGAAGTAAGCCAATCACAAAAGAACACACATGGTATTCACTCACTGATTATCGGATATTAGCCCAGAACCTTGAAATGCCCAAGATGCAACTCACAGGCCACATGAAGCTCATGAAGAAGGAAGACCAAGTGGGGGTGATTCAGTTCTTCTTAGAAGGAGCAACAAAATACTCAAGGGAGCAAATATGGAGACAAAGTGAGGGACAGAAACTGAAGGAGGGGCCATTTGAAGACCTTTCCACATGAGTATCCATCCCATGTGCAGTCACCAAAGGTAGATGCTGTTGTGGAAGTCAGGAAGTGCATGCTGATTAGAGCCTGATATGGATGTCTCCTCAGAGGCCTTCAAGAGTCTGACATATTCAGAGGCAGATGCTCACAACTAGCCATTGAACTGATCATGGGGTTCTCAATGGAGGAGTTAGAGTGAGGACTGAAGGAGCTGAAAGGGTTTGCGGCACCATGAGGAGAGCAACAATACCAACCAACCACAGCTCCCAGGGTCTAAACCACCAGCCTGGGAGCACTTAGGGAGGGATCCAGGGCTTCAGCTGAATACGTAAGAGTGGAGGGCCCTGCTGGGCATAGGTGGAAGATGAGATCCTTGACCTCATGAAGCCTGGACACCCCAGGGAGTGGGAATTTTGAGGGTGGGAAAGTGGGAGTGGGGGGGGTAGGTAGGAGTTACATCCACAGAGAAGAAGGAGGAGGGGTAAGGGGATAGGGGGTTCCCGGGTGGGTGGGGGATGGGGTAAGGGGACAACATATGAAATGTAAATAAAATATCCAATAAAAAAATTATAAAAAAAAAGAAAAGACAAATGTAGGTCTAGGTCGAGTCTAATGAGGGTAGTTAGCTGAAGGGCCCATGGTTTCATGTTGTTTGTGGACTACTCAAGAGTTGAGAAATTTTTATGGTAACTAGGAATATGAGTAGTATCCTCTCTGGCTGGAATGTGGATGCAGCAATAGCTGTACAGTCATATCAATTGCTCTTATTATTTTACTTGAGAGCTGGAGAGGGCCAATTGTATATAGTCATCTTTTCTAAAGTGAGACACCATAATACTTATAGATCACACATGAGAATTTCACACACCAGAAATTCCTTGTATCTTTCAGAAAATAATGGTCTTAGTCATATGCCATGTGTGGTCTGTTCCATTATCTAAGCCTACTTAAATGACTCTATCAGTACAGTAGTGATTCCCCAGACATGGATCTTAAAAGATTATAATCTGTGCAGTTACAACATCAGGGACCCAATAAAAAGGTTCAAGCTTTGTGTTAAGTGTCACCTTCACAAAGCTAGTCAACCTTGATGGTCAGTATAGGAAAAGCTACAAGTATGAATGGAATGTAAGATGATGAATGCTAAGCTCCTCTATCCTATGCTTCTCACTGTCATCCTGTCAGGTTGACTCTGATGTCAGTAGTGGTACTCAGGCTTTATGGGCCCTCACCAATGAGAGTCTGGGTACCCAAAGTCTTGCACTTGGGCTGGATGTACTGCTCAGTAAAGACCCATGGCTTTATTTTTCAGCAATGATGAAAAATCATGCTTACTTTCTTCCTTGGACAGTAAAGATATTTTTCATGTCACAGTAGCCTGGGTGCAGAACATGGAAACTCCTTTCCTGTTGATAGTTCCACTACAGCATGTATATACTAGTAGAGGCTATTACAATGAGAATTTTTAGTGGTCTGAAGGGGATTTACCCAGTGAAGAATGTAAAGGCTCACTTTTGTTTGCTTCAGAACAAAATTAGAAAGAATGACCTAGTTCCTCCCATTCTCATGGCAGGAACTGTGGGTCGATGTAATTAGTTTACTGCTAAGTCCTAGTTGTGTTCATTTGTGAAAAGTCTGGATAAAAGTAAGAATTAGTACTATAGAACACCATGTATTAACTACTTTCTTCATCAAGGAAGCAAAATACTCAGGTTTCAGGAACAACTAAAAAAAGTTTGTTCTAAGCCTGTCAAATATGGACACTGATGCCTTCTGACAAACACACGTGCACACGCACACACACACACACACACACACACACACACACACGAGCATAGCTCACCATTTAGCCTTCATGTTTAATGAAGAAGCCATCCATCTACTAGATTCACACAAGGTTGTTTTTAATAGCACCAAGTTCTCTTTCTAAGGCTATTCACATAAAAAGTACATAACTAATGCATTCAGTAGTACAGTACCTACAGTGTCAAACAGATGATCAAATGATATTTTTAGGTCTTTCCACTGTTCCATGTTTGCTATCTGAGCAGCCATTTTCCATGCTGCAAAATTGACCAACTAAAGGTTTGAGTTGTCATATAAATAACATGACTCCAGAGCCTGTTGGTTGAGCTTGCTAAGCAGCATAGTCAAAGCAAGTAAACCAATAAGGTTTTTGAATCTGGTTAATAATCTTGCCATCTCTTGCTGTTTGCTGCTCTCCTCTTGTGTAATGGAGAGACCATTCAGGCCTCTATCATTTCTTTAAGGGGAGTTAAGTGAGAATTTCTGCACACCACTGGCACTTGTGGGACCCATTAACACGAGAGAGGAGTAACCCACTAAGCCCCTGGTGTCTCACTGTGATAACTAAGATGTAAACATGCTCCCAAGACATTTCAGTATCCCCTCAGTGTGAATTGTGGGAGTTTTGAAGATTTTGTTTCTGTAAAAGGCTTCATTTGCTCACCTGCTTGCTACATGCATGATTATAGACAATTATTAGCTCTTAAGTTGGTCAGTTAAAAATAATAGGCCTAACTAAAAGTAACTGTTAAGCATTTACTCACATCCTACTATGAAATAAGTGCAAGTATAAATTGAAAAAGGATCAAACTCCACCAGGGTTCATTTTTACTCGCAGAATGGTAGTGGCTGTGGTGGAAGGAGTCCCTCTTAGTGGAATGAACTCCAAACTCATGGCTCCTGCTTCCTCACAGCCCGAGAGTACTGCTGGGAGGGAGAGGGAAGTAGGCAAGCAGAGGAAAATGTTGAATTTGAATAGAGAAAGGTTTTTCTTTTCAAACATTTTTGATTGACGAGTAATTTGTTATATGTATTTTGCAGGAACAATGTGATATTTTGATATGTGTGATCATATTATATAAGTAAATCAAGCTAATTCACATGCCCATCAATAGTACCTTCCCAACAAACTGACCCATACTGAGACACCTGAACAATACAATGTTTCTACCAATGCAACTTTTTCCCACCAGTCAGGGCCCATTCAAACAAAATGAACCTTCTTCCAGATCTGCAGTAGTCTAGTTTAGGGGCACAAAATTTATGACTAACAGCCTTTGTAATAATCTATGATCAAGCCTGAAACTAGAATTGTATTCTGGAGTCACACTCCTCAGTATACATAAGCATGCGTGCACATAAACATTCATATACATATTCTGACATATAAGCAAATGCATGTGCACAGTCACACTTGAAGCTTTGAGTTTGAGGTCTAGTGAGATTGCTTAGTGGTTAAAGCACTTACCATGAAAATATGAGAGCCAGAGTTCAGATCCCTAGAAGCCCCATAAAGGCTGAGTAAGCATGTGCCATGCCTTGGATATAGAAGACAGGGGATACTTAGAGCCAGCTGTCTGAGACTAGCCATATCAGTGAGCTCTAAGAGACCCTACCTCAATAAATAAGGTAGAAGAGAAATCAAAAGCAGCTTAGGCCTTCAATATGCATGCATACACATTCACACAGGCACACATTCATGCATGCACAGAGAGAGAGAGAGAGAGAGAGAGAGAGAGAGAGAGAGAGAGAGAGA
>NW_021604626.1:71760-102808 GCF_004785775.1 Grammomys surdaster
AGAGAGAGAGAGAGAGAGAGAGAGAGAGAGAGAGAGAGAGAGAGAGAGAGAGAGAGAGAGAGAGAAATTCATGATGGTTTCTGTCCAGTCCTTCTTTTCAGGGCTGCTCTTGCCTTACTCCAAGTCATATATTCTGTTATGTTCTTCCTTCTACAGTCAGAGTCCAGTCTAAACAGCACTATAACACTTCTAAAATTGTGACAGAATCTTCCCAGAAAAGCAAATATACCAAAAAGATTGTGAGACTTATCTACAATGTGCACTCCACAGCCTTGTCTGACAGCAAGGGGCTAGATCAGACACTGGTGAATTATTTGATGAGTGTTTTTTCCCCTTAAGAGGTTCATTTCTATATATTTCTTTAGTTTTAACTCTTTCAAACTTCTATGACAGAAATGTGTGCTCACTAAGACTCATTCCTTGTCATAGTTGCAATACTTCTCTTCAACTGAAGCATTCTCTTATATATTCTTTGAATTTTCATTCTGTAAGCATGAATATTTCTTTTCTCACATGTGAATTTGTCTCATTTCCTTTTTTCCTTACCAAATTATATATTAAACTTTACTTTGAAATTAATACTGCTTCTAGAAACATGTTGATGTGTTGCCCATTGTCATCATCTTAAATTATAGATTTAACATAAGCAATATCATAATTTGTACTGCAGCATAGAAAGTAGTGTAGTAAGTGATATTTAATTATGTAATGGTTCCATATATTAACACAGTCAGTTGACTTGGGGTTATTTTAAACCTATAAGTAAAGGGACAATGAAAACATTGTATAGGTGCATTTTCATTGTTTAGCATATGAAAATATCAACCAAAGTGTAAATTATGTAAACTAGAGATTATAAAATATCATTGATGCTTCAGAAAAATGATAGAAAACTGAGTCTTTGTCACAAATGTGCTCACAGATTTCCTCTCAGGAGTAGATTAATGGTAGTTTGTTTCTAACACTAATAGCATGAGAGAAAATGCTGTTATATGAGAGTTATAAAATTTGAATTCAGAATTTACAAAATGAGCTAGATTTCCTATTGATTAGACCAGTGAGTATCCTTTTGTAACTGACGCCACCCACACACAAATAACAGTATCTACTCAAATATGAGGATGCAGGGTTGAAAGCTGAAGCACAACTTGATAAACTAAATAGCTCTAAGAAAAAAAAGGTTAATAGTCAATATCATAAATAACTTTAATCATTTCAAATTAAACTCATTCGTGGACTTTTCATTGGTTCTCTTTTCTTATGATTTGAACATTTATTTTATAGAAATTTCTGAACTGCAGTATACACTAGAGTTTCTAAAGGAAAACAATCAAAGTATTGAAATTTAAGCTTCCTGTCCATGACAACAACTTCCTGCATAGTCACAGACAGGATCCACACAGGCCCAGTGTCAGCTAATATTTTTCTTAATCCAATACACCACTGCTATCTAGTTTCCTCCTTGGGTGGGTGGAGCAGTACCCAAAGATGCCCAGATGTCTGTGCCTCTATGAGAGTAAAAGCTAAAGGCCTTGTTCCCCTTTCCAGCTTATTGAGATTAACTTGGAGTCCAGGTCTTCACATTTCATATACTCATGGCTCTGCAGGGCAACTCTTTTTGCTGTTCTGGGCTCTCATCTGGGAAAGGATGAGTCTGCGTTCAATATAGCATGGATTCTGCTTGCCCAGGTTAGGTCATATCTATTGCTGGCAGAAAGTCAGGGAACTGTGGATAGTTTCACAGAAAGATAATGTTGTGTGCTGCAACCCAATACACACACACTAAGGCAAACTGATTTTGACCTTGTATAGGTCATGTCAATGAGGCTGTCAGTTGTTACATATTCTATAGGGGCAGTCTCTTTCTGCAACATTGACAAAGTTAAAGCACTATGGAGCTCAGGAACAGTATACACAGATCAGGTGTGATATTGAATGGAAAACTTGTCTCACAAACAAGTTTTACCTTATTGATCTCAGCAGTGTGAGTACTTATACAACATTTCTTCCCCAGTTCATGAGCCTGTGTTCATTTGTTGGTATGGTTTTATTGAATTTTTGTTGTTTAAGTTGGTTCAGTTTGATTATTTTTCTTTGTCTTTCTTTCTTTTTTAAGGATGTCATCCATGCAGTCTAGATTTTTTTTTATTTTTTACACATTTTTAAAGTAGAATTATATTACTTTTCCTCTCTCCTCCTCCTCTCAGGTCTTCTACTTCCAACCACCTCCTATCCCACCCACTCTCCTATTATTGTTATACACAAACATATTGTTATATACAAATATATAAACACAATTGTTATATTGATACTGAGTCCATTTTGTTATTTAATTTTTTCAGGGATGACCACTTTATATTGGTTAACCAATAAGGTGACTCATCTTTAGGAGACGCCAATTTTCTGTCTCCCAGTAGTCATTGGTTATCTGTAGTTCATCTAGGTATAGGACCCTATAAAACATTTCCTCTTTGCTTTAGTATGTCTATCAATATTGCCATTTTTACATTTTTATATTTTATAAGCAATAGCACTAATCACCATCAGGTACATCATGGTCTTTATACCCCTTGATAAAAATGACCTACCTGCAGCAATTTCCGTGAGTATTTGGGAGTGATTGTACATAGCAATACACTTAGCTATGTATTCAAACTAATTCCTCAGTTCACTAGCATGAAGTATAGAAATAAAGGTTATAATGGCCCATGGGACCCATATACACCTGTGTCTGTGTAAGGGTACTAGGAATATTAGTATTGTACCCAAAATGAAGCATACTTCCTTCCTCCCTCTCTCTCTCTCTCTCTCTCTCTCTCTCTCTCTCTCTCTCTCTCTCTCTCTCTCAAATTATATTCCTTGTACCTCCATCACAAAATACCACAAACTACATAGCTTAAGCAGTAGAAATCCAGTATCCAGAGTTCTTGAAGCTAGCTGTGCAAGATAAGCCAGGGTTCATTCTTCCTGGGGAGTTATTAGACTCTGATGAATATTTCTGCTTGCTGACAATATTTGGTTGCACTTGGCTTGCAGGTCTGGCATCATGATCTGTTTTTATTCTCACAGCCTTTTTCTTGGCGTGTACACCTCTTGTCCACAAAGCCCCTTTTGTAAGAATATTGCACATGGTAGAACTAGGCCTTCTGTAATGACTTTTTTTTAAATGCCCTGTTTCTATTCAGAACATATTCTGAGGCACTGGAGTTTAGGAATTCCATACATTTGGGAGAAAAAAAATCCTTCTACTAACTGCTAGCTAACCTCTCAGTATTTTTTTCCTTCCTGTGAACAAAATACATCCACAACATCCCAATGTACTCCCAATTTAACTATAATTCCAGAGTCTCATTTAAACATAATCAGCTTCTGATCCTTTCTCATACCTAAATTGCCCTAGTAAGTAATCATCATGGTGATGTTTGTAGCACCACTCATCCCAGGGAAATCTTCCATTCCTCTGTGAATTTGGAGAGCCAAATTTCAAGTTTTCTACTTCAAATACACAATGGTGTGACAGGCATACTGCAAACACTCCTGTTCCAGAAGGAAGGCAGCACATGGGGCAAGCCAAGAAAACCCAGAGCATAACAGGGCCAAGTTAGCTTGATTTTAAGTTTTGAGGGTAATTTCATTGGCTTGATACCCTTTCCCCCATGGCTCTGCTCTTGGTGCTGGGTAATGGCCTTGAAAAGAAACAGGCAGTGGCCCTGTCAGCTGGCCAGGGTGAGAGGAAAATCTAAACTGGCATCTAACTCACGCTTAGGGCCATTCTTCCTATTTATTGAAGAATAATGTTTTCACAGCAAAATAGTTGTTGGCCTCCTTTATACCTGTTGGATCCCAGAAGTATGTAAAATGTCTATTATTCCACCCATTTTGGTTTTTTTTTATTTTGGCCCAACTATTTCTGTGAGTCTATCTTTCACATGTTGGTTCTTAAACAGCTAGAGCAGATGTGATTTTCATTAACTTTTTACTTTCATTTTCAATAAGCTAGGAAATTTGCATTTTTTTCTGTTTCCTTTTTACCTAATGATTCCTTTTTCACTTTCTTTACCAATTGCTTTATCTAGAAAAAATCAAACAATGCCTTAAATGTTTGATTCTGAAAATGAGTTAGCAAAATATCAGAGTTCTTTGTTCATAAGTTCTACTTTTACCTAACAGAACCTACCAAACCTTGCCAGAAGCACTTTCTTTTCCCCTTTATAGTACTTTATTTTTTTAATTGAATATTTTATTTACTTACATTTCAAATGTTATCTCCTTTCTCTGTTTTCCTTCCGGAAACCCCTATCCCATCCCCCGCCCTGCTCACCCACCCACCACTTACCCACTCCCACTCCCTCCCGCATCGAGCCTTCCCAGGACCAAGGGCCTCTCCTCCCACTGATGCCCAACAAGGCCATCTCTGCTACATGCGGCTGGAGTCATGGGTTGCTTCATGTGTACTCTTTGGTTGATGCTTTGGTCCCTGGGAGCTCTGGGGATCTGGTTGGTTGATGTTGTTGTTCTTCCTATGGGGTTGCAAACTCCTTCAGCTCCTTCAGTCCTTTCTCTAACTCTTCCATTGGGGACCCTGTGCTCAGTCCAATGATTGACTGTGAACGTCTGTCTCTGTATTTTTCAGGCTCTGGCAGAGCCTCTCAGGAGACAGCTATATCAGGCTCCTGTCAGCAAACACTGCCAGAAGCATTTTCAGTATTCATATTTCTGTCAGTTTTATCTCCATGCCAGTATGTTTCCATCTAAAATGAGAGTTCTCCCTTTTTCTTTCTGAGATCACGTACATCCATCATTAGGACTTTACTTGTATCTTTTCGAAAGGGGTACAATTCAACCTCTAACCTTTGATTTGGATAGTATCAAAGCTGTAAGGGCTGTAGTTAATTACACCCACAGGCCCAAGAAGATCATGCTGCTCACCCCTTGCTTGGAATAAAGCATCATTCTCCAGTATGGAAATAGGAACCAAATCCAATCCCTGGTCTTGTTTATTTTTGAAAAGATAAGATATTGGGTTAAAAACTTAAAACTCTGCTCCAGTTCACAGGCAGATTCACTCGGACTTGGGTGTGGGGGTGTGTGTGTGTGGGGGGGGGTACTCGTGGATAGTTTATGTGTAATCATAGGGCTTTCTTAGATAGACCTAAGCCCACATTTGAATCCCTCCAAAGACTATGTTGCACTAGTTGGTATCAGGTCTGGCATTTAAGTTTTACCCTATGATAATTGCTAGAAGACCTTTGTGCTTATCTAGGGTTTGACTTAAAAGGACACATGTAAGACTTTAAAATGTAGGGGGTACAGAGGTGGCAGCAGAAGGCGGAGGTGATGCGGGAGGCGAGAAGATCCCGCGCAGACCAGTGCCGCGACCCTGTTCTGCAGCGTCCAGAGGAGAGGCTGGCTGGCTGGGCTGCTAAGCCAGAGTCAGGGACCATTTGGAGCCCCCTGGAGCTGAGATCAGGATGTTCCGCTTCATGAGGGACATGAAGCCTGAGGATCCCATGTTCCTGATGGACCCCTTCGCAATTCACTGCCAACATAGGAGCCACATATTGTCAGGTGGCTTTGGATATAGCCCCTTACTGAGCATTACAGATGGTAACATGGCAGAAACCAGGCCTGACAGCCGCTAGATGCAGGCTGGGGCTGTTTCTCCCTTGGGGATGTTGCAAATGTCCGGCAGCTTCATGGACATGTTTGGGATGATGAACAACATGATTGGGAACATGGAGCACATTGCCACTGGAGGCAACTGCCAGATCTTCTCTTCCTCCACTGTCATCTCCTACTCCAGCACTGGGGATGGTGCCCCCAAGGTTTACCAGGAGACAGGTGCTCTGCTTTAGGCAGGATCTAGAAGACATGGAGGACTCTCCGGGACTCAGACAGTGGTCTAGAGCAGATGTCCATTGAGCATCACATTCAGGATAGGACTCACATCCTCCAGTGCTCCTGAAACCACCGCACAGGGGACCAGGAAGAGTGACAGGACTACCTCAACCTGGATGAAAGTGAAGCAGCAGCGTTTGATGATGAATGGAGAAGGGAGACATCACAGACAGCAATGTCCTCTGGAATTTCGATGGCATGAAGCATGGTGGGGGGGCGACTGGGAGGAGACAAAGGGCTGAGAGACCTCCCCGCCTGGCTATCCAGGGACTGAGAACTCCCCCTTCGGACAGTCCTGTCCTATGACTGGTGAACACCCCAACTCTCAGCCTCTCCTGTGTAGGTTGAGAGGCTGAGAAATCATCCTTGAAATGACTGTCCTTTCCAACCTCCATCTCAATTTAATAATAAATTAACAGGCAAGACGGCCCCACCTCTCTCTGAGTTCTTAGGGAGAGCCTTCTACTGCCCCCTCACCATATGTCCCCACCCATCCTGTATCCACTAACTTGAGTTTTCATATTGCTGCTCCATCTCCAAGCTGCCTCATCTTCCCAAGCCCCTGTCACACATTGAAAGGTTTTGGGGGCAAGCTCTGGATTTAGGGATCTCCATCCCTCAGCTCCCTGGAACCCTTGCCCACCTCTTCCTCAGAGCCCCACTGCAGATGCCATGGTCCTATAAGGGCTGTGGAGAGAGAGGACTAGTTCCCAACTCTTTGTCCTCCCCCCCCCACCCATCACAAAACACTTTCCTATACCCTTCTCTGCCTTTATAAAAATAAATGTTTTATATAACTTATTAGTAGGTTTTTGTAGAAAAAAGGAGAGTGAAAAAAAATAAAAAAAAAAAAAAGAAACAGACTTTAAAATGTGACTGTTCTCCTTATAAGTACAGATGTACATAAACATGTATATATGAACACAGACATACACCATGTGCACAATACTCCTGTGTATAGATGCCCACATACATGAACTCACTTAGATGCCTTCAATTTCAGTCTCTGGGACTTGTTCTCTCCTTTCTCCATTTAGCATGTGTGTCCTTTCACAGTATTAACCCCAGTTCTCAAAATATTGACAGATTTACACACATACTTTATCTTACAATGTTTCAGGTTTTGTTGGAGCACTCTTAAGCAGAAAAAAAAACCTATGATGGTTTATGTTAATTGCCAATTTTACAGAACCAATAGTCGAGTGGAAGCGTGGTCCCTAAGCATGACTGGAGAAAATTATCTTGATTGATCACATTAATTGTGGTGGAAAACCCCATCTTGACTGTGGTTGAAACTATTCCCTGGCAGAAGATCCTGGATCGTATAAAATGGAGAAAGCAAGCAGAATGCTGGCATGCATTCGTCACTGTGCAATGTATTCAAGCACTCACTAAATGTGGATGCAACATGTCCAACTGTTGGGAACCGAAACCTAGCAGAAAGCGGCTATCATTTTTGCAGCCATCTCAGGCCATATACCCTGACAAGAGATTTGTTTTTAACAGCCCACAACAGCTGAGCACACTCTGATAAACATCTTGTTTTTCTACATATCTTGTTTTGCTGTTTAGTGCCCCCAGCTGCAAGATGCACGTAGTATCCACGTTGCAAGGCACATGACATAGTGCCTTCAGCTGTGTTCCCCTGCTTGTCCACGAGGGCAAGGCATGTGGAAAAGCGTATAAATACCCAGAATTTCCTTTCAATAAAAGGAGACTTGATTAGACCCTCTGTCTTGTCTCCATTCTTCGCATCTCTTGCCCCTCCATCCCCACTCTCTCTCTTGCTAGACCCTGATCCATGGACCAGAGCAGCAGCTCAGGCAGGGACAGAGTGGCCCCCAAACCTGGGGCGGAACTGGCCGTTACATAGTGGCGTCTCGACATTGAGCTCCAGTAAGCAGGATCAGTGAAGGACACCATGGGAATTGGAAGCATCCATCCTCACTCCTGCGCTGGAGACCCTGTTGACTGACAGAGCCAGAGCGGGACATTACATCCAACTATTTCAAGCACCTGCTGCCTTGACTTCCCCACCAAATGGACTGTGTGCCAGAATAACTTTATCCTTTAAGTTTTACCATCACAAGTATCTCAAGTATCTCATCACAACAGGAAAAGAAACTGTTACCCTTGGATATCTCAGGCTGTTACTCGTGTGGAGTTCTGCTTCACTTCTGTAGTTTGTTTGCAGTTTAATCCTCACTCCTTTAATTTTATCTTTTGAATGAAATGTGTACAGTTACCCAGGTGCCCTAAGTGGACTGTCCCTCTTTTGCATTTTTTTATTTTACATCCTTTCAACAAGTCTTCTCAAGTTCATTTATATAAATGCTTTTGCTATTCTTTCATTGTTATACATAGCATTTTTTACTACCTCAAATACAGCAGTTCTATACTCTGTTAATACAGGTACTGGTTTATTTAGCCACTCTCCTATGCTTGATGTGATTTTGAACATTTCGTAGTTGTAATAATACCATGGCAAGTAGCCTTGTGGACATGAATTTTCTTTGGTTTGTCCAGGAGTAAATAGTAATCTAAAAACTGAGTAACCTGTGAAATTAGTAGACAGAATATAACACCACTGATGCCTCCAAATATTTATAAAATAGTATGGCAATTTCCACAATATCCATTGACAAGAATTTCCCATGTTCATGTCAGATATAACATGGTAACTTAGGGCTTTGTGAAAATAAGAGAAAATACTCATACACCTGTTATTAGACATTTGAACCCTGATATTCCACAGATTTTTCTTTATAGTGAGAAAATATATCTAAATGTATATCTTTATGTAGTTCATTTTGCAGCACCAGATGAAAGTCATATACGTTTACATCAAGAATATACATCAGAAACACAGGTGCAAGGAGAAAGAGGAATAACTTCTGGCAGTACAAGACTCACTAGTAAGTAAAATAAGCATAAACAGCTTTAAATTAAGCCCAACAGAAGGCTCATGTCTCTGTGTTATGAATTCTGTACATGTTTCATGGACAATTTGTGCTCTGACTTGAGTGTGGATTCTTTGGGACAAGAATAGATAGAAGTCAAATTAATAAACTGGGCAAAATGAAAAAAAAACGGAGCAAGCAAACAGTGATCATTGGATTCTGGGTGTTATTTTCATGCTCAGGAGTTGCTATGAAAGTCTGTGCACTCTCATGAATACTGCACTTATCTTTCCTCATCTCCCTATGGGTGGGAAGTCTTTGTGTTCAGAAATTCTCCAAACCATGTGGCTTTTTTTTTCTCTTTAGCAATTCCTTTAGAACACCCAAAAAAAGAAGCACCAGCAGACCATCTTCTATTTCCTGAGAAGAAACTCTATATAACTACAACCCAGTCTCAGACCAAGAAACAATACTCTCCTCGGGATGATAATGCAGAGAGTAAGTACACTTCTTTTACATTATGTTTTGTAAATACTTGTTTATTTTATATATGTGAGTACACTGTAGCTGTCCTCAGACACACCAAAAGAGGGCATTGGATACCATGACATATGGTTGTGCATCACTATGTGGTTGCTGAGAATTGAATTCAGGACCTCTGAAAGAGCAGTCAGTGCTATTAACTGATGAGCCATCTCTCCAGCCCCCTTTTATGTTATTTTTAATTAAACTTGAGAAACCTTCCTAATGAGTTTGAGACTAGACCTTCAGCCATGTGCTTCTTTGAACTATTATGCGCAATAGACTCCCAAATCTTCTAACAAACTAGGTATCTTTTGTAACTAACTGCTGGCTTGCCTGTGCCCACTTTCTAAATTTCTGTTTCTTATTGTAGTATCAAGTTCTGTTTTAATCTTATGATGCTGTAGACCTTTTGTACATCCATATTTCAAAGATTCACTTCTTCAAGGTCAGAGAATATTGTTCTTCTAAAGGAACTCATCATCTTGATGCTTTTCTTCATTTCCCTTAATGACTTCCTTATTTGTTATTAATGTGGCTCAGCACACTTTATTCTGGTTATTCTCTGAATGGCTTTTTGTCTCTGTTGCTTTCATTTTCTTCTGTTATTTCAAATTTTTCTTAGAAGAAACTTTGTTTGTGCTTTTGTACTCATCCTAATAATTATATCTTAATATATGTAGCCAAATTATGAATATTCCTTTTCAAAATATTTTTAGATTTTTAAAACATTTTATGTGTATGAGTGTTTTGTTTGCATATATGCATGTTCCATGTGCATGTCTGGTACCTGCGGAAGTCAGAAGAGGGTGTCAGATCCCATGATGCTGGAGTTATAGATAGCTATGAGGCATCGTGTAGATGCTGGAAACTGAACTTGTATCATCTAGCAGGGCAACGGGTGCTCTTAACCATTGAGAACCATCTTTTCAACTCTAAATTATAGATATTCTAAGCTGTAAGTATTCCTATTTTCCTCACTTTTCCTACTTTATTGCCTGTTATGGTGCTTACCCTATGTCTGTAACTCTATAATTATGTATGATGTTATACTGGATTCAAATTTTTAGCATTCAAAGTGTGGATTAAGTAAGAAAAGCAAATAACTTAAAATATATGAGTCTAATTTTGTTCATAATAATGAGTAAAATAATCTATAAAATTTATGAACCAAAGCTACTAGAATAATAATGTGCAAAAGGTAGCTAAGGTGCTTTTACATTTAAGTAGTTAAGTATACATTCATAGTATATTTATATTTCAATTTGACACTAATTTGCTTGTATCATTAAAAATGAGAAAAGACTTCAATGAGCTCTATGTCAGGTCAGAGATCCCATGCTAAGGAGGACTCGCAAATTACATTCTGGTTAAAGGATGAACCCAGTAAGAAGACATTACAATTCTATACATACACACACCAAACATGGGTACACCAGAATTCATAAAATAGACATGATGATATATAAAGGCATGGGTTTCTCCCCAAGTAAATATCCTGCCCTCACCAATGAACAGATCATCTTTGCACAAAATATCTGTATTAAATAACACTATAGATCAAATGTATTTAACAGACAACTATAGAACATTCCATCCAAACTCTGAAGAGTGTACATTTTTTTCAATAGCCTATGGCTCTTTCTCTAAAATAGGTCACATATTGAGATACAGTGCACACTTTAGAAAATTTTAGAAAAACCAAAAGAAATTCCTGTATCTCATTATGTGTATGGGTATTTTGCCTGAATAAATATTTGTGCACCATTTGCAAGCAGTGTCCGAGGAGGGCAGAAGAGGGCATTAGAACTGGAATTACAGTTGGTTGTGATCTAACATGTGGATGTTTGGACTCAAATCTGGATCCTGTGGGATAGCAGTTGGTGCTCTTAACTGCTGAGCTATCTTTCCACCAACGCTTTCCCCTACATTTTTTTAAAATGTAGGCATTCAGAGCTATAAACTTCTCTCTAAAGACTATGTTCATTGTATTTAAGGTGTTTTGTTATGCTGTATATTCATTTCTATTCCACTAGGAAAAAAATGTTTGCTTCTTGATTTCTTCACTTACCCATTCAACATTCAATCATCAGTCATTTAATATCCAGGAGTTGGAATGTTTTCTGTAGTTTCTCTTGCTGTTGATTGCTGGCTTTATCCCATTGTGTTCAGATAAAATACAGGCCATTAATCTTTTTCTGTATTAGTTAGACTTGCTTTGTATCCTAATATGTGACCTATTTTAGATAATGTTCCTTGTATTGCTAAGAAGAACACATGCTATGTTTGAATTGAATATTTCATAGCTACCTCCTAGGTCCATCAGATCTATTATGTCATTTAATTTCATCCAGAATTATTTTTGTCATTTTAAAAAATATTTGGTCTAATGGTGAATGTGATGTATTGAGGCTACCCATTATTACTATGTTGGGGTTTATCAGTGATTGTGATTATTATTTCCTCTTGTTAGATTGTTCTCTTGATCCCTACTAAGTGTCCCTCTTTATCTTTTCTGACTAGATGTGTTTTGAAGATTATTTTTGACAGATATTAAATAAGAATATTTGTACACCTTTTCTACTCTTTCACTCAGAAATGATGGATAAGGTTTATCATTGGTAGTGATGTTTGTTTCTTAGAAGTAACAAAAAGATTCATGGGCGCCTCTCTTATCCTGAATGTATGTCTGTCCTGGATATTGCTCCCACTCCTCACCCTCATCAGTTCCAGATTTCCATTTATTTTCATGGCCATCTAGACATATCTCCTGTCCTTCCCCCATACCTGATCCTGGACCCCATATTCTCCTCTCCATCCCCTTCCCTCCCAGTTTCCTCCCTCCATCTACCTGTTAGGGCTATTTTATTCCCCCTTCTAAGTGATGTTCAAGCTTACTCACTTGGGCCTTCCTTCTTGTTTAGCTTCTTTGGGTCTGTGTAATATAGCATGGTACCTGTATTTTATGGCTAATATCTACTTATAAGTTAGTAAATGCCATTTATGCCTTTTGGGTCTGGATTACCTCGCTCAGGATGGTATTCTCAAGTTCCACCCATTTGTCTTAAAAATTCATGATGTCTTGGTTTTTTATAGTGGAATAGTATTCAATTGTGGAGATGTACCACATTTTCTTTATCCACTCTTCAGTTGAGGGACATCTAAGTTGCTTCCAGTTTCTGGCTATTACAAATAAAGCTGCTATGAACATAATTGAGCAAGTGTCTTTGTAGGATGTGGAGTATCATTTGGTTATATTCCCAGGAGTGGTATAGCTGAGTCTTGAGATAGAACTATTCCCAGTTTTCTGAGAAACTACCAAACTGATTTCCAAAGTGGTTGTACAAATTTGTCCTTCCACCAACAGTAAAGGAGCATTCCTGTTGCTCCACATCCTTGCCAGCATGTGCTATACATGAGTTTTTGAACTTAGCCATTCTGACAGGTGTAAGATGAAATCTCAGAGTCATTTTGATTTGCATTTCCATGATGACTAAAGCTGCTGGGCATTCCTTTAAGTGCTTCTTGGCCATTTGAGAATCCTCTATTGTGAAAATTCTCTGTTTAGTCCTATAGTCCATTTAGTCCAACTTCCAAAGGTCCTGTAGTCTACAGCAGTCTCAACAATGTTAAAAGTCCAAAATTCAATGTCTCTTCTGAGATTCATCCAATCACTTAACTGTAATTCCCAAAGCAAGACAGGAAACAAGCTGGGCAAACTCCAGACTCTGCATCTCCCAGTCTGATATCAAAGCAGTCTTCAGAACTCCAACTCCTTTTTCATCTTTGTTGACTGCAACAAACTTCTTTCTCCTGGGCTGGTTCCACTCCCTGTTACCAGCTTTTCTTAGCAGATAGCCCATGGCTCTGGCATCCCTAACATATTGGGGTCTCCAAGGCAATTTCAGTGTTACAGCTTCTTGTTTCAATGACTTGGATCCACACATGATCTTCTGGGCTCCTTCAAAAGGCTGGTGTCACTTCTCCAGCTCTGCCCTCTGTAGCACTCTAAGCTCAGGTTGATCCACTCCACTGCTACTGCTGTTCTTGGTGATCATCCTATGGTACTGGCATCTCCAATACACTGGGATCTTCTGCTGCAGCTAGGCTTCACCAATAGCTGCTCATAGACTGTCTTCATGGTGCCAAGTCTCAACTCCTTTGCATGACCTCTTCAGTCCTGGACCATCAACTGCAACTGAGGCTGCATCTTCACCAATGACCTTCCATGGCCTCTCACAATGCCAAGTCTCAGCTGTTCTTCATGAACTCTTCATGTCTTCAAAACCAGTACCACCTGGGTGACTCTTACACATTACTAAGTACAGTTGCTGTAGGAGGTACAACCTTGGCTATCTCTGAAACACAGCTTCTTTGTGCTCTCAGAAAAGACTTCCCAGAAGATTTCACCTCAGTGATGCTGTTCTCTTCTGAATCACTGTGAATTTCTTAGCTCCAGCTAACCAGCATCAATTGACCCAGTAGTCCCTTCTATTTTGAACTCTAAGGCCAGAGCCATGTGTCCACTGCTTGCTGGGGCTGGAACATGGCCCCATTGTTCTATAACATTACCACCAGCTTTCTGTTTTCCAATTCCTTCACTGCCTAAGCTTGGCTGTCCTCGATCTTGCTCTGTAGACTGACTTTCAACTCAGAGATCTGCATGCCTGTCTCCTAAGCACTGGGATTAAAGGTGTAGTCCACTAAGCCTGAATTTAAGTTTTTCTTTACCTAGAACTTGTTCTGTTCTAGGCTGGCCTTGAACTCAGAGATCTGCTTGTCTTTGACTCCTGGGATTAAAGGCTTGTACTATCATGCCTGTACCTAAGCTTAGCTGAGTGGAATCTTGACCTAAGGTCACTACTCTATTAATTCAATTTAATATCCTTGAACACAGGATTCAACTCCATTTCACTTCTGGTGTCCCTTTAATATTCAAATTATATAGTTTGTATTTTTCCTTTCTCAGCTTGCTATGCTTGTTCAAAATGCTCTTCATCAGACTTAACCAGAGAACAAAGTCTCTGTTGAGATTTTTTTGAGACTTCCTTTGTCAATGCAATTAGTATAAATCTCTTTACCTTAGCCTCACGCAGTCTCTCTAGACAACAGCAAAAAACAGCCACATTCTTCACCAAAACATGACAAAAACAGTCTTTTGACCACATATTAAAGTTCTTCTCTACTGAAACCTCTTGGGCTAGGTCCTCACAATTCACATCACTCTCAGTAATAGTCTTCCATATTCTTACTAGGATAGCCCATTAAACTCGTTTAAAGCATTCCACTACTTTCCAAATCCAAAGTCCCAAAATCCACATTCTTCCAGACAAAAGCATGGTCAGGCCTATCACAACAATACCCCAGTCCCTGGTACCAGTTTCTGTCTTAGTTAGGGTTTTATTGCTGTGAACAGACACCATGACCAAGGCAACTCTCATAAGGACATTTAATTGAGGCTGGCTTACAGGTTCAGAGGTTCAGAGGTTCAATCCATTATCATCAAGGCAGGAACATGGTAGCATCCAGGCAGGCATGGTACAGGCAGAGCTGAGGATTCAACATCTTTATCTGAAGGCTGCTAGCAGAATACTGTCTTCCAGGAAGCTAGGACTAGGGTATTAAAACCTATGCCCACAGTGACACACCTACTTTAAAAAGGCTATGCCTCCTAATAATGTCACTTCCTGGGCCAAGCATATACAAACCATCACACCAGGCAATCCTGGATAGCTCTGTTGTCTGGGATCACATAGTAAGTGGCTTCTATAGAAATCCCATGTTGCTGCAGGCCACTGCCAGTCAGCCCACCTCTGAAAGGTCATAGCAGTATTACCCTCTCCTACTTTGTTGGCATGCCAACAGAACTCCACCCTAGGTGACCACCCAAGGAGTTAGAGGCACAAGGCAGTAAAATTCAGGACTGAGTTTGGGGCTACCCCTCAGCCTCATCTATCAGATAGTGCCTCTACTGTTGTCTTACTACATTAGTTAGCATTTCCAATATGGTGATGGAAAGGAAGGATGACAGGGATACCCTAACTCTGTTCTGATCTTAGAGGAAACATCTCAGTGTTTTCATTAAGAAAGAAGTATGATATTTTTGTATACATTATTTATCAAACAGAGGCTCTTTCCTGAGAGACAGAAGCATGGAGGCACAGCTTCCCACTGTTCCCCTCAGTAGCCTGAGGGGTTTCCTAGATTTTTAGGAACCTTGATAAAGCAATCCAAACCAGAACTCATAACTTCAGCACAAAAAAATAATCTGGGGGCTAGCCATCTTGGCAGTTAATAAAGTTGTGTTATTATGTGCATAAGAATGAAAGCTAATAGATCAATGCTCAGAGGAAAGGAAGGCATGACCCCAGAGCATGGCTGTGGGCTTCTCCGAATTAGTGCTCACTATTTCTCACAACAGTCATATGTAAGATTTGGGTAAGGTCTGGAAGTTACTATCTTCAAAGGATTGCCAAGTAGCTTTATCAGATGGTTCTTGAGGACACCTGGAAGGACAACAATGAGTAAAAGACTAGCTCACAAAAAGGTAGGCAATCTTTGCCATAAATAAAGTTAACATTTTTTTTAACTTTCTCATGTGCTGTCTATTAAAATGAAAGGGGTCCTATACAAGGTCAGACATTTAGACCATAAGCTGGTTCATTGTTACTTTAAAATTGAATAACTATGTTTGGAAAAATAATAGCTTTTTGTGTCAATTGTTCTGGATCTTATTTCTCATATGGAGAGAGGCTTCAGCTAGACTCTGCTTGAGGGATCATTTGGCCCTCCTCATGCCTGCAGTTTTTCTGTCTTTCTATCCTACCTTGTTTTGATGATGTGGACTACACTAATTTGATATATATATATTGGACATTGCATACATAAGAAAAATTTCTCTAGGCTTTGGTAAATGATTTTTTTTCAAACGATGGGTTTCCATCTACCAAAATTTTATGGAGAATTTATTATATCTTTGTTCCCAAGAGATATTAAGTTGTAGTTTTTCTTTCTTAGAATGTCTATTTGGTTTTGGTATGGAGTAATAAATTTTTAACTTCATTTGATTAATGTGGGGAGTGGAGGGAGACCTAAGTGAATGAAGTTCTATGTATGCTAATGATGTAGACACAGCCATATCAAGGTCTCTAAAGGTTCAGCCCCATGAATGGCAAAGCCTCCCCACACTCAGGGTGAAACTCAGAGAAATGACAAAGCCTTCTGTGTGTGGATGTTAATAGTTTGTGCATAAAATATCCATCACAGTTTTCTCCCCATCATCCTATTTACAGCCTGAGGATGGCTCCAGTGCCTAGACTGCCCCTACTAAGATTAACACTAAACTTGCCTCCTTGATTCAGCTGTATGCCAGAAACTCCTGTCTGCTCAACATTAAACATGCTGTGCTTCCAGGGTATTGTAGATTCTTCACCTCGTCCCATCTTTGCTGTGTGTCTGTGTGCTTGCTCTTTCTTAATCCTTTACCATCCCTGGAGCCACACTAAAGTGAAGCAAGGTGGCATTTGAACCAAGGGATTAGAGCAGGGACCCAGCCTGTGGATTCTTACTACAAGAAACTCTCATTGGTCAGACAAGGGAATTCTCTCATTAAAAGCAAGCTAATAAAGAGAAAAGCAAAAACAAAAATAAAGAATTAAGGATAAAGGAATAGAAGGGAGCCCATTTCAGTTCCTTTGGGTATAGAACATTGGGACAAGTAGAATCTAAAGACAGGAAGTTATACGTCAATAAGCAGAATCTAAAGATAGGTAGGTAGTTATTAGTGCTTGTGGGAGATTTCTGGAACTTCTGGAACCCAGGGGAGACAAAGCATTGCAGCTTCATCAGTTCTTACCCTTGTATTCAGAAAGACATACCCTTGGCTTCCAGAGGAAGGGACAGGGGTTTATCTTCCTAGGAAGAAATAGAAAATTGAGGAATGGATACATGGCAGAGAAACCAGCATGTTTCTTTTTTTTGGCTTTCAGTTTTAACTGCCTTCATATTACGCTTATGGGGTGGGGGTGAAAGCAGCATACAGGTGATGGTCCACAACAGTGGAGCTCTGGGTGGGCAGGAGGAATCCTGCCTGACTTCCCAGGAGTGTGGGCTCTGAGCAGGTGCTGGGGCAGTTGATCCTTTCCAGATGTCTGCATTGGTAGCCCATCCAGCCCATCCAGGAGTACAAGCCTGGAGACAACAGTGAGTGCATGAACGGAGGAGGCTATAGCAAAAGGGAAATATCTTGGTGTCCTTAAATGCTACCTATTTTTGTTTGTTTGTTTGTTTGTTTGTTATGTTGTTTTATTTTTAAACAACCAGACTAAAATAACCCAGAAGTTGTATTTCTAAGATGTCTGGTAATTTTACCTGTGTAGGTAAGACTGATCAAGGGAGAAGCCTAGTGGGCCTGTGTTTTTTCATTCAATGGTGAGGTATCACATCTTTCTATACCAGTTTAGGCTAGTGACTATCTCTTTGTGAGGAGGACAGGAACATTTCCACAATCACCTGGAGTCCCAATAGGCTCTATTCAATTATCTGGGCCTAGCTACAGTCCTGCAATTTAGACAGGAAAACTGGGACCCACCTCTTGGATGTTTGGACCCACAGTATAATGATAACATGGATGAGACCAGTATCAGTGGCACATCCTAGAGACACAAAATGCTTAAGATCAGAGTGTTTCTCCTGCTGATATTGTGAAAATGACCCTTGATGACCTTTAAGGCTTAAACCTTTTAAAATTTTTCTTTTGTGTTTGTTGGGTAGAATGGCTATTACGATCTTCCTTTTTATCCTTACAGTCTGGTGTAAAGCATTGCTGTGAACTACCCCTCAACCAAGCAAGAAAAAAACTAACTTGAACATCTAAGAAAGAAAAATGAGGGGCAGGGGCCATGCTGCGTGGTGGGATATACCTAAGGGAATGACATCCTGAGTGACTGTTGTGAACACTAGCTCAGCCGCATCAAGAACTCTAATACTTTAGCCCCATGGCAGGGGCAAAACCTCCCCCTACCCAGAGTGAAGCTCCTCAGGGTTTTGTCTACAATAGCTTCCTTTCCCCAGATATGTACAGCCTAAAGATGACACTCCTACAGAGGCAGCTCCTACCAAGATTAGTTGAACCTGCCTCCTTGATTCAGCTGTATGCGATAGCCCCATGTCCTTGTTCAACTGTATATAACAAACGCACTGAGCTTCTAGGGTGCTGTAGCTTTTCCACTAGAGATCCCAGGCCACTTGATCCCAGCTTTGTTCTGTGTGTTTGTCTTTTCTTCCCCATCAGATCTCAGTCATCCCTAAAGCCATGTTGATTGAGATCAGAAATTGTATATTATGTTGCTTTTTAATTTGTGAAATACGTTCCATAACCTAAAATATTCTCCATCTTAGTGAGTATGAGTAGTACATGGAGTAAGATTGTTAACATTATATGCTGCTCTTGCTCAGTAATTGACAAAGTCCATTATTTCTAGTTACTCAGTGGTATTTTTATTCCCATAAGTGATGAGTTAGGCTTTCATCCTGGCTAGCACTTTTTTTTTTTTGGCCTTGATGTTTTAAATTTGGGCCATTGTAATGGTATTTCATTGTTGTTTTAATTTATACTTATGGGCTGTAAAGATGGCTCAGTGGTTAAGAGCACTTGCTCCTCTTGCAGAGGATTTGGGTCCTGTTCCCAGTGCCCACATGGTGCTTACATAACTTTCCTTAATTCCAGTTTCCAGAACATATAATGTCCTCTTCTGGCCTCACAGGCACCAGACATACGTGGCACACAGACATACACATAATTTTATAAATTAATTCACACATAGGCAGTACATATATGTCATATGGAAACAATGAATTAAAACAGTAATAAAATCTGACTATGACTCATCTATTCTACAGATCTATTCTAATCTTTGTTCAGAGACGACATGACTTATTTTTGCTTTGTGTACATTTATTAACTTATTATAATGACAAATTATCTGAACATCCTATTTGGCTGTTGCAAAGTGAGGGTATCTTTGACTTATTCTTGGCCTCAGAGGAAAAGCTTCTAGTTTGTGACTATTAAGTACAGTAATAGCTATGGGGTTCCCACACATGGTGCTTATAAAGTTGAGAAAATCCCCTCCTATTCTGATTTTGCTGGTGTTATTTATTGTAAACGGGTGTTAAATTCTATCTAATGACTTTTTGCATCAATAGAGATGATTTTTTTTCTTAGCCTATTAAGGATACATAACCAACTTTCAGATATTGTGCTTCCTTGTAGTCTGGGTTAAATTCCAGTGACTTCTAATTCTTTCTATGTGTTTTTTTTTGAGTCAATTTATTCATATTTCATTGAGGGTCTATGTTGCTAAGTGGTATTGATGTATAATTTTCTTGTATTAGGGCAATGCTGGCCTCAGAGAAGTGGAAATGAGTCCATTTTATTCTCTCTTCTAAAAAATGTGGTAGAAATTTGGTATATACCTTGTCTTTAAATGTTTATTTGAATTAACCAGGGAATTCCTTTGGCTCTGCCACTTTAGATAATTAACAGTTATATATTCATTTTATTTAATATAAAATGCAGCATTCGTTTTAATTATATATTCATTATGTGAAACTTGAGACATTGTATCTTTCAAAGCACTGGCCCATTTATTTTAGATTACTAGTTTTAAGCATAGAATTATTTACAGTTTATTTTTATCTGATTTTAATAATTTATATTCCCTTTGTGCTTAGTCTTCCTAAAGATTTAGAAATTTTATTATTCTTAAAAAGCTAACTTTTATTTTGTTAATTTTTTCCTCTGTTAATTTTATTTTCAAGCTTATAGAGTTCTCCTCTAACTACTTTATTTTTTTAACTTTATATTTCATTTGCTCATCCTTTTCTAGTTTCCTGAAGTAGAAACTAGTTATTGGTTTGTGATCTTCTTTTCTAATATATGCATTTGATGCTATAAATTTTCTTACAAACACTACTTTTGCTGCAGCAGAATTGATTCAGGACTTACAAAGAAGGAAGCAGAACTCCTAGCATAAAAGTATAATTCTGAAGAAATGGACAGTAGTGTTGAAACCTGCATGACTGAAGGTGATTATACAGAGCAACTTGTTTATAATATGAATAAAAAATCCTTGTATTAGAGGAAGATACCATCAAGGACTCTCACTGCACGAAGTCAAGGAATGACTCTGAGAATTCAGAGGACAGTCTGATTTTCTTGTTATGAGCTAATGCAGATTGAGGACTTACAATTGAAACTTGCATGCATCATTTCAACAATCCCATGAACCTTCAGAATTGAACTAAATTTACTCTGCCTGTGCTCTGCAAATGCAGCAACATTGCCTGGATAACAGCTCTTGTCTTTATAGCAGATCATTGAATAAGCCCATTGGAAGATCTGCCCACAAGAAAAGATTGCTTTTAAAATGCTGTTGTTACAATCTCTGGTGAAGATGTGTGGCTAGAGAAATGCTGTATACATTCTGGATAGCATGAGTGGTTCAATATTCAAGTCTTAATAAGTGCAGTTTAAAGGCTGTTTCTTCTAAATTACTCTTGATGGATCTGCATAAAGAAAATGGAAACCACTAGAAAGAGCTCACCAGTATAGACATTATCATCTTCCATCACAGGAAGACCTTAAACTGTTTATATTAACAAGAATTTGTAAGAAGCTAATTCTAACATCAGTGGCTTTGAGAAGCTAAGGACTCTGGAGGAAGAACCTATGAATGTGAAAAGAGCAAAAGAAGTAGAACCAGAAGTGGACCCTGGGGTCACAGCTTCATGGCTGCAATCTCATGGTTCAATTTGAATTGGTGAGGAATCACTTTTTAGAAATGTGCAAAGAAAATAGTTTAACTCATGATAGAATTTCTTGCAAAATTAGTCAGTCCTCCCAGATGCTGTCAATTACATTTTTGTGATATTCTAAACTTTTTGCTGTGATATCAACAACATTCCAGCATCTTCACCATGAATAGAGTTCCATCATCCTGCCACGTTCTCATTCCATCATCCTGCCACGTTCTCATTTATCTTCAACTCCATCTTGATTCCTAGTGAGGTAACCCAAACCTTTATTCTCATGATACCTTACTAATTTTATCTTTATAAATGATTAGTTTTCTGTTTATCTTGACTATTGAGCAAGAGAGTATTGTAAGGTGACCCAGGAAATGCATCAGACCTCAGTTAAAAATATCTCATTTCCTTCAATGAATATTAATCCTTGGGCCAACATGGAAACCTCTTTTTCAGTCTACTGCTTTAACGTCACAACCCCAAATGACAAAATGATGTCTAACCTTTTAGTTTATTGGAAACATGACTAATTCTTTTGATGAAAATTTCTCTCAACTACAGTCATTTGGGATATTAAGTAAAAAGCATTTGTGTTACAGGGTCTCTAGTACCAAATATTGACATCTAGTTTCAGGTGCATACCACATCCTGCATTGTAGTCTCCCAGAGCACTCTCTGGAAGATGCCATAATAACTAAGGCATTGCCCACACATTTCCCAATACCAACAAAATTATGACTTGGGGATGGTGAAGCTTGTACTAGTTCCAGTGAATATTGTGGGCATAAACTCATTGCAATACTTCCATTTATTTTCAATCTTATTCCCAAGACCATGGTCACCTGTCTGATTCCATTAGCTTCTATCCATGGTCAATAGTCTAAATCTTAGAGCTTCTCTGGCCCACACATCTTGGAGCCTTTGTGATGTCCCAATTTTTGCCCACAAGGATTTCTCTTTATTGTTGTTTTATGGTCTTCAGTTAGTATGACTGCAATGTATGGCCAAATACACAAAATGTACTTCAACATTAAGCAATATGAAAAATAAATGGGCATAAGAAAAAATAGGTTGAGAAAAGCAGAAGTGTCTGATGCGGTGAAGATATATAATGGTAGAGACAAAAAAAAATGTTTCAAAATACACTAGTAAGATTCAGATTCTGTGCCCATTAAGACTACAGTGTTTGAAAATCTAGGCCCGCTCTTAAGAATGAGCACTCTTTAATATACCTTGGTCTCATGCCCTCAACCTAAAACTCCCATATTTGTTTTTCCTGCTCTGCTCACCCACACCACTCACCTGCACTAGGACTTACTAATTGCATGAGAGGGATTCCAAATCATGACTTCCTCAGGCATGCTAATTTTTTTTATAATTTGTAAAACTTAGATAATGCTTATTTAGCTATACAATATAATATTGGAAATCACCACCTTAATAAAATGAAGAAAGAAATATGCCATTGTGTTTCATCATGTTTTCAGAGTATGTCTCTCTTCAATGAATTTCACACATCTGCTTTGTAGGTCAGAACATCGAGCTAAGGTCTGATGAAAATTATATGTCAGTAGACCCAACATCAAAAGATCATCCTCAATTTAAGAAACTGAAAACTGCCCACATAGAAAACACCTGGTATGTATAATGACAGCAAATAGACTTGACCTATAATCATGCATTTAAAAAGAACAAATTTGAAATGTCACAGAGGCTGGGCAGATAGATAGCACAGTGGATAAAGTTTTTGTCACACAAGCAAAAGACCAGAGTTCAGACCCCCAGAATTCACAAAAGCTAACCAGGTATAAAGGCTCATCTTTAATCCCAGTGCTCAAGAACTGGGAACAGGATTCCTAGGGCATGGTAGCTAGCTAGACTAGCCATTTCAGCAAGTTTGGGGTTCAGTGAAAGACCTTG
The DNA here is from genome assembly GCF_004785775.1 of Grammomys surdaster. NCBI lineage: Eukaryota > Metazoa > Chordata > Mammalia > Rodentia > Muridae > Grammomys > Grammomys surdaster. The sequence continues at coordinate 94,809 of NW_021604626.1, forward strand.
CCACAGTTAAATCAAATGGAGAATGGTCAAGTAAGACATTTGACATCAACCTTTGGCCTTTCCATTTGGTCATGTGCATGAACACACACACACACACACACACACACATCTGAACACATACAGGTGTAAACATACCTTCCCCACATACATATACACAATTAACACGCAAAAATCCATAGCTTTCCTAGATGCCCATAATGAAGTTTCTGAAAAGGAAGTCAGGGGAAAAATTCCATTTACAGTAATTTTAAAAAACACTGAGGGGGGGGGAAGGTGGTTAATACAAAGTATAATGACATATACTATAATGAAACCTATTACTTTGTATGATATACACAGTGTGATATACACAATGGAATTTTATTTAGCCATTGAAAATAAAACCCATAAAATTACCTCATTTGCAGTAAAAATTGATAAAAATTAGTGATCATCATGTTAAACCAGGCTCCAAAAGACCAATATGACTGATTTTCTCACATACAAAATCTATATCATCCAAAGGTGAAAGAGAGTAAAGGAAGATAATAAGAAGAAGACAAAGATAAAAGGCTAAATGTTTTCTCTTATAAAGAAGAATGTGTGAACACACCCATATACATACACACACGCACACACACACACACACACTAGTTTCTATGGCTAAATAAAACCTTGTTGTATGCATCACAAAGTAATAGTTTCTATTAGAATTTTTATATAGTTTTTATATAGAATTTATTCTTATTCATCCAACCCTTTCTCTATGTACTTCTTACGCTGTTGGTGGTTTTATCCTTACTTATTTCTCAGAAGCTTCATTATTGATATTTAGAAAAACTACTTATTCTTGGGTATTGATTTTGTATCCAAATTCTTTGCTGACAATGTTTGGCAGGTCTGATATTTTCCTGGTAGTCTTTAGTGTCTTTTTAAAGTAAAGGATCATACCATTCATAAATAGGGATAATTTAATTTATTCTCTTCTTACTTGCGTCCCTTTTATTTTTTTGTCTCTTGCCTTGTGCTATAATGCTTCAGGCACGCTATTGATTAAATGAGAGATTAGGCAGATGTGTCTTGTTCTTCATTCTAGAGATCATGCTTCCAGTATTCCTCCATTTATTATAATGTTGGCTGTAGGCTTAGTATATATAACTTTTATCATGAAGGGAAGTTAGACTTTGCCAAGGGCCTTTTCTGTATATACTGAGATGATTATATGATTGCTGTCCTTATGTCAGTTTGTGTGCTTTATTATAGTTAATATGAATTATGAACCATTCTTGTATGCCTGACCACTTAGTCATAAAGAATGATTTTTCTTATGTGTAGTTGAATTTGTCTTACAAACATTTTATTAAGAATCATTGCATCCTCTTTATCATACCCCTTTCCTCAAGGCTCAGGGATCTATGCAAAAGAAGTAGAAGATTTTAAGAGCCAAAGGTGGTGGATGGTTTCAAAGAGATAGCATTTTGATGATGCAAGAGGGCAGATGTACACGTGAACTCACCAAGATTGTAACAGCATGCTCAGGTTCAAGCCAGACAGAATCTAAGCATGAAGGAAAGGAACTGTCACAAAGTTCCACCACTAGCCAAGAAGCTGCTCAAAAAGGAGAGCTACTGGGAAAGGATAAAACAGTTTCTTCAATGAAGTGACACTAGACATATCAACCAGGACAGGCTTATACTCAGGAATAGTTGGCCAACATAAATCAAACTCTTTTTTTAAAAAATAGTTTATTTCTTTTGTAAGAAATAGAAAGAAAATGAAATTGGGTGGGTAGGTAGGGGAAGGAGCTGAGGTGAATTAGAGCATGGGAAAGAATACAATGAAAATATACAGTATAGAATTTTCAATTTAGCAATGAAACTGTTAGAATATTTTCTTTCTTCTTCCAATCTTGTTGCTCATTATAGGTCTATTTGTAACAGCTGGGATTAGCTTTGGTAGTACATATGGATATGGTAATTCATCCTTTACTTCTATATTTTCCACCTTTTTGAAATACAAGTTTTGAGAATGCTCTCTAATGGTCCTCTGGATCTCATTGGCATTTGTTTTGAGTTTCCTCTTAATTTATCATTTTGTGTCCTATCTGGGTTTTTTTTTCTGTTTTCTTCTGGTTAGTTTGCACAAAGGTTTGTCATTCTACTTCTTTAAAAAAAAACCCTTTTGTGTTGTCATTTAATATTCAATTTCATTAATTTCTATCCTAATATTATAATTTCTAGGTATTGCACTGTATTTTGCTTATTTTTCACATCTTAAGATGCATTATTAACTCGTTTATTTCAACATCACTTCTGTTCATGTGAGCCCACACAGTTGTCAATGTTATTTTTACTACTTCTATTACTAGAGTTCAAAAGGTTTCACTTGTTTTGCCTTATATCTTTATTTGATTCTAAGAATCCTTACATTTTCTCCCTGATATTTTTTAATGGCTCACTATTCAAGAGTACATTTAATTTAGATATGTTAATACAGTTTCTATAGTTTATATTGCTATCTATTTTATATCACTTTAACCTGATCCAATAAAGAAATGATTTTGCTCTGCTGAGCTTTGATTCTACAGTTAAAATTATCCATGGCCTGAGGTCAGTATTTCCATTATGGTCAAGCTTCAAGAATGGCATATATAGCTTGATCATGCTTGGAATGATGTCCTTGGAATACTTTTATTCCTGCCCATTGTGTTAAAGCTTGTCTTTAACAACATCAACGTGTTGGTGGCCAAAGTACATGGCTTGAAACGGAAAATGGACCTCCAGACCGAGTTATTACTTTAACAGGCTGGCAAGCCAAGGATGGGTAAGATTCTTCACAGAGCCTTACCAACCTAAGACAGAAGTGCATTGCTTTTTGATAATGCATATTGCACGATGGCTAAGGAAGGCATTCTTGTCAGAATGACCTAAGACAGGCTCAGTCTTGTTTATGAAATAAAAAGGGGGAACATGTGGAGAGCTTTTGGGGCTGTTTGGCAGGAATTTGACATTGGCTAAGGACAAAGAAATGGACTTCAGTCAGGAATCTGACATTAGGCTAGAACAAAGAAGTCATTTCAGGCAGGAATCTAAATTTTAGACTAGAACAAAGAAGTAATTTCAGGCAGGAACCTAAATCCTTAGACTAGAATAAAGAAGTAGGCTTTAAGCATGAAAATGACTTTGGGCTAGGACAGGGAATTAGGCTCAGATACTTTGGTCATCCTGATGAGCCCCTAGAAATAGTGATCATGGGAGTGATCACAGGACTTTCTTTATTGCCTTACTTGTTCTTTGACTATTTGTGTTTATTGTCTTACTTGTTCCTTGACTATTTGCATCTATTGTATTACTAGACCCTCAACCTAGAACTGACCTTAATATTTGCATTCAATTAAAATGGTATAAAAGCAGATTGAGAAAAAATTTTTTTAAAAGAATATTTTTAAAAGTATCTTCACATTCATACTTTTTTTTAGATTTTATTTATTTTATGCATATGAAGGACACTGTAGCTGTCTTCAGACACACCAGAAGAGGGCATCAGATCCCATTACAGATGGTTGTGAGCCACCATGTGGTTGCTGGGATTTGAACTCAGGACCTCTGTAAGAGCAATCAGTGCTCTTAACCACTGAGCCATCTCTCAAGCCCCACATTCATACTTATGAGTGAGAATATCATATGATTTTTGGGCTTGGGGTTTTTTTGTTGTTTTGTTTTAAATGTTCTAGTCTGATTTGGACACCAGGGTAATTCTGGGTACAAAGAATAAGTTTAGCTATATTTCGTTACTTTTTTTTTAAATAAAGCTTGAGGAACCTCAGTGTTAGTTTTCTTTCAAAAATATAGTAGAATCCATCCAATCCTAAGCCACTTTTAGCTAAAAGACTTTTTTACTGCTTCAATTCCATTGCCTATTATGGGTCAATTCAAGTATTTTATCTTCTCTTTGTTTGATATAGAAATGTATTTATTTCTTCTATATTTTTAGGTTTTTAAATATAAGTTCTCAACATTCATTAATGTTTCTCTGTATATTGTTGAAACCTAATGTAATGGCCTCTCTAATCTTGTTAATTTGAGTCTTCTACCTCATTTCTTTATTAGTTTGACTAGAAGTTTGTCAATATTGTTTATTTTTCAAAGAACCAGATGTTTCATTGATTCTATGTATTATTGTTTTAGTCTCACTTTTTATTAATTTCTGTCCTGATTTTTATTTTGCCATCTACTGCTCTTGGGTTTGTGTTGTTTTACTAAGACTTTGAACTGCATTATTATTAATTTTAGATCTCTGATTTTTGTTGTTGTTGTTGTTGTTCTTTTGTTGTTGTTGTTCTTTTTTTTAACTTATTCACTTTACATCCCTCTCACTGTCCCCTCCCAGTCATCCAATCCCACAATCCTTCCTCCATCCTTCCTCCTCCTCCCTCCTGGCACTTTATGTCACTACTAGGCAAGGCACTTCCTTTACCACTGAGGCCAGACAAGGCAGCCCAGTTAGAAGAATATATCCTACAGACAGGCAACAGCTTTTGGGATAGCTGCCCCCCACCTCGAGTTGTTCAAGACCCATATGAAGAGTAAGCTGCACACCTGTTACATATGCGCAGGGAGGTGTAGGTCCAGCCTGTGTAAGTTCTTTGATTGGTGGTGCAGACTCTGAGAGCCCCAAGGATTCAGGTTAGTTGATTCTGTTGGTCTTCCTGTCCTTCCTCCTATTCTTCCACAAGTGTGCCCGAATTCCATCCACTGTTTAGCTGTGGGTATATAATGTCTCTGTCTGAGTCAGTTGGTGGGTCGGGACTCTCAGAGGACAGCCATGCTAGACTCCTGTCTACAAGCATAACAGAATATCGTTAACAGAGTGTCTGGGATTGGTGCTTGCCCATAGGGTGGTTCTCAAGTTGGGCTGGTTATTGGTTGGCCATTCCCTCGGTCTGTGCTCCATCTCCCGTCCCTGCATTTCTTGTAGACAGGATAAATTTTGAGTCAAAAGTTTTATGGGTGCATTGGTGTCCCTATTGCTCCACTGAAGTTTCTGCCTAGCCACAGGAGGCAGCCTCCCCAAGTTCTTTATTCCCAGTGCTATGAGTCACAGCTATGGACACCCACATGGATTCTTGGGCGGCTCCCCTATCCCCGCTCTTCCTGGAGATGCCCACTACCTCCCACCACCCCATCAGTTGCAGATTTCCATTCACTCTAATAGACATCTGGCCACCCCCTGCACCTCTCTACATCAGACACTGACCCCCCCTCACTTCCACCCACATACTTCCCCCATCTGCCTTCTATCACCATTTCATTCCCCCTTCCAAGTAAAGGTCAAGCCCTCCTTCCTGTCCAGACTCCTTGAGTTGTGGAGTGTAGCATGGGAATCTTGTATTTTATGGCTAATATATACTTATAAATGACTACATACTGATTACGTCCTTTGGGGAGTGTGTTACCTCACTCAGGATGTTCTCAAGATCTATCCATTTGACTGCAAAATTCATGCTGTTTTTGTTTTTTTATAGTGGAATAGTATTCCATTGTGGAGATGTACCACATTTTCTTTATCCACTCTTCAGTTGAGGGATATCTAGGTTGTTTCTAGTTTCTGGCTATTACAAATAAAGCTGCTATGAACATAATTGAGCAAGTGTTTTTGTAGGATGGTGGAGTATCATTTGGTTATATTCTCAGGAGTAGTATAGCTGAGTCTTGAGAAAGAACTATTCCCAGTCTTCTAAGAAATTACCAAACTGATTTCCAAAGTGGTTGTACAAGTTTGTCCTTCCACCAACAGTAAAGGAGCATTCCTGTTGCTCCACATCCTTGCCAGCATGTGCTATAACTTGAGTTTTTGAACTTAACTATTCTGACAGGTGTAAGATGAAATCTCAGAGCCATTTTGATTTGCATTTCCATGATGACTAAAGCTGCTGGGCATTCCTTTAAGTGCTTCTTGGTTATTTGAGATTCCTCTGTTGAGAATTCTCTGTTTAGTCCTGTACCCGATTTTTCTCAATTGGATTATTTGATTTGTTGATGTCTAATTTCTTGAGTTCTTCATATATCTTGGATATTAGTCCTCTGTCAGATTTAGGGTTGGTGAAGATCTTTTCCCATTCTGTAGGCTGCTGTTTTGTCCTATTGATGGTGTCCCTAGCCTTGCAAAAGCTTTTCAGTTCCATGAGGTCTCATTTATTAATTGTTCATCTTAGTGCCTGTGCTATTGTTGTTCTGTTCAGGAATTTGTTTCCTGTGCCAATGAGTTCATGGCAGTTCTCCACTTTTTCTTCTATTAGATTTAGTGTGTCTAGTTTTATATTGAGGTCCTTGATCCACTTACTCTTGAGTTTTGTGCAGGGTGATAAATATGTATCAATTTTCATTCTTCTACATGTAGACATCCAGCTAGACCACCACCATTTGTTGAAGATGCTTTCTTTTTTCCATTGTATGGTTTCAGCTTCTTTACAAACATCACATGTCCATAGGTGTGTGGGTTTATTTCTGGGTCTTCAATTCATTCCCCTTATCAATGTGTCTGTTTCTGTACCAAAACCATGCAGTTTTTATCACTGTTGCTCTGTAGTACAGCTTGAGGTAAGGGATGGTGATTGCTCCCAACCTTCTTTTATTGTTCAGGATTGTTTTGGCTATCCTGGATTTTTTGGTTTTCCATACAAAGTTGAAAATTGCTCTTTCAAGGTCTATAAAAAATTCTGTTGGAGTTTTGATGGTGATTGCATTGAATCTGTAGAGTGTTTTTGGTAAGATGGCCAGTTTCGCTATGTTAATATTACTTATCCATGTGCACAGTAGATCTTTCCATCTTCTGATATCTTTTTCAACTTCTTTCTTCAGAGACTTGAAGTTCTTGTCATACAGATCTTTCACTTGCTTAGTTAGAGATACAACAAGATATTTTATATTATTCAAGGCTATTGTAAAGGGTGTTGTTTCCGAAATTTCTTTTCTGGTCATTTATTGTGTGTATAAAGAAGGGCTACTGATTTCTTAGGGATAATTTTATATCTAGCCACTTTGCTGAAGTTGTTTATTAGCTGCAGAAGTTCTCTAATCAAAATTTTGGGGTCACTTATGTATACTAGCATATCATCTGCAAATAGTGATACTTTGACTTCTTTCTTTTTAATTCGTATACCCTTAATCTCCTTTAGTTTGTCTTATTGCTCTGGCTAAAACTTCAATACTATATTGAATATATAGGGAGAGAGTGAGTAGACCTGTCTGGTCCTTGATTTTAGTGGAAATGTTTTACATTTCTTTTCATTGAGTTTGATGTTGGTTATTGGCTTGCTGTATATTGCTTTGATTATGTTTAGGTATGTGCCCTGTATCCCTGATTTCTCTAATCCTTTAACATGGAGGGGTGTTAGATTTTATCAAAGGCTTTTTCAGCATCTAATGAAATAATTGTGTGATTTTTTAAAGTTTGTTTATATGATGGATTACCTTGATGGATTTTCATATATTGAACCATCCCTGCATCTCTGGGATGAAGCCTATTTTATTTTAATGGATGATGTCTTAGATGTGTTCCTGGATTCAGTTTGCGAGTATTTTATTGTGTATTTTTGCATCAGTGTTCATAAGAGAAATTGGTCTGAAGTTCTTTTTTGTTGAATCTTTGTGTGGTTTAGGTATCACAGTGACTGTAGCCTCACAGAATGAGTTTTTCAGTGGTCTTTCTGTTTCTATTTTGTGGAATAGTTTGAGGAGTATTGGAATTAGGTCTTCTTGGAAAGTCTGGTAGAATTCTGCACTAAAACCATCTGACCCTGTGCTTTTTTTTTTTTCAGAAGACTTTTTATGACTGCTTCTATTTCTTTAGGGTTTATGGGGCTATTTAAATAGTTTACCTGATCTTGATTTATCATTAGTAATTGGTATCTGTCTAGAAAACCCTCCATTTCATTAAGATTTTCCAATTTTATGTAGTACAGGCTTTTGAAGTAAAACCTAATGATTCTTTGAATTTCTTTAGTGTTGGTGCTGTCTCTC
>NW_021604626.1:102908-114492 GCF_004785775.1 Grammomys surdaster
TGTGCTTGCTTCCTTTTTCTCTAGATCTTTCAGACATACTTTTAAATTGATGGTATGAAAACTTTCTAACTTTTTATGGAGGCACTTAGAGCTATGAACTTTCTTCTTAGCACTGCTTTCATTGTGTCCCATAAATTTGGGTATATTATGCCTTCATTTTCATTGAATTCTAGAAAGTCTTTAATTTCCTTATTTCTTTCCTGATCCAGAGATTATTGAGTAGAGAGTTGTTCAATTTCCATGAGTGTGTAGACTTTCTGACTGTTTCTGTTGTTGTTGAAGTCCAGCTTTAATCCATGGTGGTTTGAAAAGATATAAGGTATTATTTCAATTTTCTTGTATCTGTTGAGGTTTGCTTGTGACAGACTATATGGTCAATTTTGGAGAAGAATCCATGAGGTGCTGAAAAGAAGGTATATCCTTTTATGTTTGGGTGAAATATTTTAAAGATTTCTGTTAGGTCCATTTCATTCTGAACCTAATGTCTGTTAGTTTCATTATTCATTATTTCTCTGTTTAGTTTGTTTATGGGTGACCTGTCAATTGGTGAAAGTGGGGTTTTGAAGTCCCACCATTAATGTGTGGGGTTGGATGTGCAATTTAAGCATCAGCAATGTTTCTTTTACAAATGTGTGTACCCTTATGTTTGGGGCACAAATGTTCAGAGATATTATCTTGTTAGATTTTTCCTCTGATAAGCATGAAGTGTCCTTTTCTGCCTCTTTTGATAAACTTTGGTTGAGATTTTATTTTATTAGATATTAGAGTGGCTATTCCAGCTTGCTTCTTGGGTCTGTTTGCTTAGAAAACTTTTTTTTCCAGTCCTTTACTCTGAGGTAAGGTCTATCTTTATTGCTGAAGTTTGTTACTTATATTCAGCAGAATGATCTCTCCTGGTTTTGCACCCATTCTGTTAGCCTGTGTCTTTTTATTGGAGAATTGAGACCATTGATGTTGAGAGATATTAATGACCAGTGAATTTTATTTCCTGTTATTTTTATATTGTTGGGGTGTGTGTGTGTGTGTGTGTGTGTGTGTGTGTGTGTTCCCCTTGCTTTTGTTGGTATGGAATTACTTATTTCCAGTGTTTTCTTGGATATAGTTATTCTCCTTGGGTTGGAGTTTTTCTTCTAGTATTTTCTGTAGAGCTGGATTTGTGGATTGATATTGTTTGAACTTGGGTTTGTCTTGAAATATCTTGTTTTCTTCATCTATGGTGACTGAGAGTTTTGCAGAGTATAGTAGTCTTGGTTGGCATTTGTCCTTTCTGAGAGGTTGCAAAGTATCTGTCCAGATCCTTGTAGCTTTTAGAGTCTCTGTTGAGAAGTCAGATGTAATTCTGATAGATCTGCTTTTCCCTTGCTGCTTTTAATAGTCTCTTTGTTCTGTAGATTTTGTGTTTTGATTATTATGTGGAAGGAAGATTTTCTTTTCTGGTCCAGTTTAATTTGTGTTCTATAAGCTTCTTGTATGCTTATAGGCATCTCTTTAGGTTGGGAAAGTTTTCTTTTAGGATTTTGTTAAAAGTATTTTCTGGGCCTTGGAACTGGAACTCTTCACCTTTTTCTGTTCCTATTTTTCTTAGGTTCAGTTTTTTTTTTGTGGTATCCCAGATTTCCTTGGATGTTTTGTGTAAGGAATTTTTTAGATTTAACATTTTCTTTGACTGATTTATCAATTTCTTCTATTCTATCTTCTATACCTGAGTTCTCTTTTCCATCTCCTGTATTCTGTTGGTGATGCTTGCATCTGCTGGTGATGCTTGCATCTGTTGTTCCTGTTCTCTTCCCTAGGTTTTCCATCTCCAGGGCCTTGGAGCTGAGACTCTTCACCTTTTCTGTTGATTTGTGTTTTCCTTATTGCTTCTATCCACTTTCAGGTCTTGCAGCTTTAATCATTTCCTTCACCTATTTAGTTGTAATATTTTTTTGTATATTTTAAGGTATTTATTTGTTTTCTCTTTAAAGACCTCTATTTGTTTGATTGTATTTTCCTGTATTTCTTTAAGGTATTTATTCATTTCCTCTTTTTAAGTACCTCTATTGTGTTTATAAGATTGTACTTAAGGTCATTTTCTTGTGCTTCAGTTGTATTACGATATCCAGGGCTTGCTGTAGAAGGGTAGCTGTACTTTGAAGATGTCATATTGCTCTGGCTTTTGTTAATTGTGTTCCTTTGAGAACCTTTAGGCTTCTGGATGGCTTTGGTTCCTGGATGTTTCTATTGTACTATGTATTAGAAATTGGGGTTAACCTCAATGGTCCTGCTGTGTCAGGCCTCTAATGGGTATCCTTGGTGTGTATGGTTCTGAATCTGCATGTCTGCTTGTATGATTCAATATCTGCAGGTCTCTATGGTTCTAGAGTCACAGATTCAATGAAGGTAGGCAGAGGTGGGGCAAAAATGGAGGCACTTCTGGGATAGCAGGCTGTTCAGGGCAGCTAGGCTTGCCTTAGAGGACTCAGCAATCACTGCAGATGGATTGAGGAAGGGAAGCTTACCTGTATGGTTCAGGGTCCACTGGTCTGATGAAGGTGGGAGGAGAGAATGGAGGTCCCCTTGGAATAGCAGGTTGTTCCAGGCAGTTGGGCTTGCTCCAAAGGCTCTGATTTTTTTTTTAAATGTGGGCATTCAAAGCTTTACATTTCCTTGTTATAACTGCTTTTCCTATGTACCAAAGGTTACAATAAGTTATGCTTTTATTTTCATCTAATTCTAGGAATTTTTAAATTTCCTTCCTGATTTCTTCAGTGATTCTCTCGCTGTTCCGTTTTCAATGTGTGTAGTTTCAATGGTTTATCTTGCTATTTATTTATAATTTTATTTAACTATAATCTGAAAAAGATATAACAAGTATTTCTATTCCCACTTGTAAGTCTCTCTTTGTGTTTTAGAACATGACTTATTTTTGAGAGAGTTTGAAGAGCTACTAAGAAAAATGTGCATTTTGTGTCTGTTGGGTCAAATATTCTTTAAGATATCTGATCTTGATTATAGTATAATTGAACACTGAAGTTTCTTTATTTGTTTTGACTTTGTATTACCTAGCAATGGATGAGAGTGAGATATTAAAGTTCCCCACTATTGGTATATTATGCCTCTCTAAAGTAGTATGTCTATTAATGTATTTTTCTTGTTATATGAAATTGAGTTCTCCAGTATTCAATGTATATGCATTCATAATTGTCATATCTTTTTAAAAAACTTATTACTTTTATTAATGTACAATGGCCTATTTCACCTCACCTAACTGGTTTTAGTTTTCAATCAGATATCAAAATTGCTATGCCAGCTTGTTTTCAGCTGTTATTCACTTTATAGATTAATTTCTATCACTTGATGGTAATCTATAGGCATCTTTGCCAATGAGAAATACCTCCTGAAGACAACAGATACTTAGGTTTTGTTTTTTAATCCCATCAGCTAGTCTGCATCTCTTTATTCATATGCCATCTACAATGCAGGTTATATTTGAGAAGTATTTACTAGTTTCTGTAACTGTTGGCTGTTTACCTGGATGGTTGGATTGTTGTTCATGCTTTACTCTTTTCCCCAGGGCTTTGCTAGCTTACTATGTTGGTCATAATTTATTCTTTTACTCATATTTGAGAATTTCTTCCTATCTTAGTGATCATGAACTACATTTTCTGTACTTGTTTAGAAATGTTCTTATTACTCCAATTAAAATATAGCTTTGATAGATACAGCAACCTTGAGTTCATGATTGCTTTCTTTCAGGTATTGGAATATAACATATATGCTTTCCAGTTTTAGAGGTACTGTTGAGAGAGAAGTCTGATGTTCAAAAAAGTTACAATCAGAATGTTTACCTTACTTGGTTAGACTCCTGCACAAGAGTAAGCCCTCTAATGGAGTTTCCCAGTCCTCAATGGGTTGACTCCTTAAGTTTAAGTCTCCTTAGACTCCTGGCAGCCTCTGCCTTCTCTCTGTAGTGCTGTACGATCATCCTTTCAATGTGTCATTTTCACTGTCAGGGTCAGGAGGACTTGTGTTTACTATTGTGGCTCTATTCTGTTATCACACCAGGACCTCAGCTGCTTGCTTTAATATATTTGCATGTCTGACTTTGTGTCAGGTTCAGATTGTTTCTTATATTCATGTAGTTGTTAATGTCATTGCCTTCCTGGTGGTCAGTAGAAGCGGCAACCCCAGAGTTTAAAGATAGAGTGGCGCCAGTTTTTCTGCTTACTCCAGCAAAATGGTATGACTACAGGATCTTTCTCAAAAATAGTTCCTTTCTTCTTCTCAATCTGGAAGGAAAGGATATAGTCAGTTGCAAGTCTCTTCAGGACATCTTAATCCTGGGCTGTACCCAGATCTCCTGTCCAATATTTTCTTAATTAAAGTGATAAGAATCTACATAAAAACTTAGGCATGATAGTATATTCTTGTAATCCTAGCGCTGGGGAGTTAAAGACCAGAAGATCCTTTGGATTCTCTTACACAGGTCTAGCTGAATCAGTGAGCTCCAAATTCAGTGAAAAAAATAAGTTGAACAGTTATCGGGGAGGACACCCAACTTTTGAATTTTGTTCTACATACATGGGGGCACACAATCATGTCTTTACATGCACATATGTACATACACTTACATATATATGTATATGTATGTATACACACACACACACATATATATATATATTTAAAAATCTATATGATAAATCTTTACTGACAAACTATATGGTCATATAATTAATATTAGCACAACTATTATGATACTTTCTACTTCAACATATTTCTTTCTCTTGCTACTAACTTTACCAGAAATAGGTAAATATAAGAAAATTATTATTTAAATTCTTGAACATTCACAATATTAACAAGAGTGGCTTATAGAAATCAAAGTATCAGCAGTGGTATTAGAATAAAAATGAATACTATCTTACAGGAATAAATAAATGTCTAAGAACAAACTTACAATTCTGACTGTTCAACTTCAGCAAAAGATAATTCTACCTGCTGACATTTAATAAGATAACATTTTTATTCTTAAGTGAGTGATGTGTAAAAATGTGCCAAACTTTCAGACATTGTAGTCATTTTAAAATTAAACCATAATTAGTAAGCCTCGATGTTACTATATTTAACTCATCAAAAGGATTTTTTTTAGGGGGGTAGATGAAAATATGGATAGAAGCTTAAGAAATGATGACCTAGAATCACAATGTGCAATATATTTTAAAAAGCATTTTAAATAAGAATCGTAAAGTGTTTAGTGTTTAGTGATTTAAAAACTTGTTTTAAATGTTATTCAACTTTATTTGTAGCTTTATAGTTGGGTTTTTCTGTAGAATGAATATTTTAGAACATAATTTATCAAGACGTAAGATTGATGGCCCCAGTGAACGCTGAAGTACTATTAACACTTCATACAGCTCTTGATATTCTTAGTAATATAAAGCATTTTAAAGTTTTATTTGGGATTGAAGAAATATCTCAGCAGGTAAAGTGCTTGTGTAAAAGCCTGAAGACCTGAGAACCCATAAAAGGCAAGATGGAGTTTTTATTTCCAGAACTGCTACAACAAGATTGGAAAGAGAAGAGGGAATATCCAGAAGTTTGCAAGGGAGCTAGCCTAACATATACAACCCTAACCCTAACCCTGTCTCGGACAAAGAGGAAAATGCGGACAAACACTCAGGGTTACCCACTGACCTCCAAATACAACATAGCACATGTGCACATTCATTCATTCATACACATGAACGCAAACATACATAAAGTTTTTTTTTAAACTTCTAAAGGGCTCTTCCTTTTTCTTACTTGTAGTGGCACTTCATAAACTATCACTTTATGAAAAACTTAAATACTTGGAAAACTTTCATCTTGCCCAGGTTTGTAAATGTGTGTTTAGGAGAGGACACCAAAAATGTGTCATACTGGTCATTTGATCAGATTAATGTGGATGAAGTAAGCCAAATGCCACTAATGATTACAATGAATGACCCAGAGCATTTCTGAGACTTCTCCTTACCTTTTTTTTTATTGTTGTAACAACATGCCTGACAAAAGCAACTTAATGAAGGAAGGCATTATTTTGGCTCAACTTTATGGTAAGGAAGCCATAGTGCATAGGGGCAGCTGGTCACTCTGTAACCATTTTCAATCTGTATGGTTGTTGTGATTTGAAAGTAAAATATCCCCCCCCCAAAGGCTGACGTGTTTAAACACAGTACTGGTAGTACTGTTTGGAAAGGTGTGGAACCATTAAAAAGTGAACCCTTGCTGAAGGGGGTGGTTCATGGTGAGCAGGCCTTGATGTTTTATAGTCCACCCCCTCTTCCTGATTTTTCTCTGCTTCCTGACAGCCAAATGCAATCTGACTACTCACTGCCAACTCCATATTTTCCCTATCATGAAAGAATATGCCCCCCCCCAATAGTAGACCAAAATAGAGCCTCCTTTCTTAAATTGCTTCCTATCCGGTCATACATCATGCTTGCTTGGGCAAGTTTCTCATGGGCCCTTCCACAGTTGTGTTATTTACATGAACTATTTTCTATTCATCACAGTGCCACACACATGATCATGAAAGCAGAACATTAGTCACAGTGACTATCTATACAGCTCCCTTAGTGGTAGGATCAAGTCCTCCCTATTTGCTCAGTCTTTGTCTAAATCCCCTTTCCTTTTATGAAACTCTAAATATTGTTATCATCACCAAAGTATATTAGACATGCCTTTTCATTACGACAGTTTGGAGGATATCTGTGCACTTCTGCAGGAACAAGTTGTCATGAGTGGCTCAACTGCATTACTTCAGATCTCAGAATAGTACTTTTTTAAAAAGATTTAATTTTATTTAATGTATATTAGTGTGGTTTTCTGCATAAATATTAAGTACACAAGGAGGCCAGAATATTGTGCTGAATTCTCTGGAAGTAGATTATATGTAGTTATTAGCTATCATGCGGGTGCTGAGAATTGAGCCTGGGTCCTCTGAAGAGCATCAAGTGCTCTTAAGTGACTAAACCATCTTTCTGTTCCTCAAAATATGTATAAGTTTTTTTTTCTACTGTTTTTCTCTTGGTTTTTCTTTTCTTCTTTTATTCTTTTTTCTTTTTTGGAAAGCTTATTGAAGAGAAGGAAAAGAGCTTTATTATATGAATTTCTATGGAGTTCATGATAAAAAAAATATTTTACTTGAGCATAGCAGCTCATGTCTGAATTACAGGGCTAGTGAGAGTGCAGACAGACAGGTCCCTGGATCTCAAGGGCCTTCCATTCTAGCTGAAAGAGTGAACTTCAAATTCAGTGAACAGATCTTGTCTCAACAAATAGAGTGACAGGAAGACCCTTGACATCAACCTCTGACCTCTGACACACACACACATGCACACTCACATGAACATGTACACATGTATATGCTATACACACCAAATAGTGAAAATAGTTGAAAGTGTGAATATGATAATTGTAATATAGTATATGTTTTTGTAAGCTTCTTTAAAATGATGAGTTAGGGCTAGAGAGATGGCTCAGTGGTTAAAAGCACATTTTGATTTTCCAGAGGACCTAAGTTCAGTTCCCTGTCCTGTTACTCACAGCAGCCTTTAACTCCAGTTAAAGGGGCGTGAAAGAACACTTCTCATCTCTCTGGGTACCTGCACTCACATAACATGCACACATTATAGATGCACACATAGACATGAACACATATATATACATTAATAAAAGATAAATCTTAAGATATTGACTCATTTTTCTTCAGTTAATTTTAAGTTGTGAAGTAAATAAAGTTGATTATAATATATACTATCTCTAATTATTCTCATCATGTGATACAACTTAACCTTAAAGTGTTCATTTGCAATGAACTGATCTGGAAGTCTGATATTATTACAGTTCAGAAAAAATCAGTCACAGAAGTTCGGGGCCAGTCAGGACCTCAGACAGAAATGAAGCCAACGATGAGTGACATCATATTCCACTTGGACATGGACAGAGTAGTTGGTAAGCACAAGATTATGATTGGACATTACAGAACACAGTCCAATAGGTATACCTGTAAATTTTTAGTTTAAAAAAGTAGAAAATTTAAGCAATAACTACCCTTTCTCAAATTAATAATAAACTGGTTCTAATAAACCCACATATTAATATGTATTTTAAATTATGTATCTTTTGTTCCATCTAACAACCAATTATGTGATGCATAGTGCATGCTCAGGAAACAATAGGTAGGTTTTCTGTTCATTGGAAGCTTTTGTAACATAAATTAGATGTTACATGACTAATTCTTTCAGAACATAGTTATCAAATTATGTAAAACAAGACACAGAATTGAATGTAGGCAATATGATGACCTTACAATGTGCTTGTCACTCAAATGGGAAATTTTGAGTAGATTTAGAGAAGATTGTCAAAATATGTAAGAATTTAGGATGTGTGCAGATACCTGCAACCTTCAAAGCACAGTTCTGAAGGCAAGCAGCAAACTTCAGCAAAGTGGTAGACTAGAAACATTCAAACTGTCTTTCCAATTCAGAAAAAAACAATCTATCTGAACCAACTACACTGAACTTTTATAGAATAGGCAAAGGTTTGTAGCAACCAAGGTAATATCCAATTAGGAAACTAGGAAACAAACCAGTTTTAATAGAGTGAGAACATTTTTACAGAATTCAAGGCATTATCAGTAGACATAACCTTTAATAAATAAGTGTTGCATGCAGCCTGAATTAAAACAAAAAGCTGCCGTGTAGAAAGTGAACCATATAAAAAAATAATGATCTTCCAGTACTGTTATAATTTTGGTTTGTAATGCCAATTTTTATATAGCATGTTTAAAAGACTTCAAAGCAATGAAATTTTAGTAATTGAATAAAAAATTCAAAATAGTAAGGAAATTTGAATGCATACAGATAGACAATTCATTGGACACAGGAAAAACAATTCATGTTCTAATTGAGAAAAGCAACAGAGATACATAATCACAAAGTAGAATGTAACAGACATCTTGGAGCTGAGAAATTCAATGAATGAAAAAAAAATTTAAATAAAATTTAGAGTTTTAATAGCAGACTAACTAAACAAAACAGAAAAATAAATCTGTGAATATATGGATATTTTGAAAGAAGAATTCAGATGAAAGAATGCTTAAAATAATTGAAGAAATTTTGTGTATGGAACACCATTATGGAAATCCAGTGTATAAAGTTTAAAGAGCCCTGGTAGAGTCAGTGAAATGTTGTCCAAAGTCCAAGACAATAAGAATTTTAAACAGGAAGGAAGAGGAGCCTGGATTCCTACAGAAAACTCCTCTTACTGAACAGAGTCATTGTTTGGGGATGCCTCTTCCTTTAGCCCTGTTTCTCTTTTCTCCTTGCAGCCATGAGCCAGCAACCCTCTAACTTCTTAGAGACTTCTTTACATTTTCCTCAAAATCTTTTTACTTTACTAAAACCTGAATGTAATAATACTCTTCAACAATGGCTAGCACTAGCCACAGGACAGCATATTTGACTTCTACATCCAAAAGAACCTTTCATTAATATAATATAATCCATCCCAGGTCTCCTGCATTCAAGAAGAAACAAAATCCTTCTTTTTGTTGTCTCTAAGAAACTCATCTTCCTTGCTCATAACAACTGGCAGCAGCTTGGATCATATGAGTCTTTAAAAACTGTGATAAAGATGCTAAGTATAGCTCTACACAGTTGATAGCTTCTGGGAAGGGGAGGGGAAGGACTCAGTTTTCTCTAAGTGGCTGACCACTGGGAATATGACCATGTTCTAGGAAGTATATGGGCAACACAAATTGGACTTAGTGGGGGTATCAGGGGAGTAGGGACTCAAGGAAGGAAGGATGAACCTGGGAGGAATGGTAGATGAATGTGATGGGGTGCACTGTCAAAAATTATCAAATAATAAAACGTTATGTTGGGGGAAGGGGAAAGAAACTCATCTTGCCTTCAAAAGTAAATAGCACTTTAGAGTGAGAAGTTGGAAGAAGTATTTCAGACAAATGGGATCAGTAAAGAAGCAGGCATCATTATTCTATTACCTGGTGCTATGAATACATATATACTAGAGGGAAACCAGCATTTTTAACAAATGATACTTGGAAAACTGGAAGTCTTCATATATAAATAAATTGGACCCTTCTCACCTTGCACAAAAATTAACTTCAAATGTATGAAAGACCTCAATATGAAATGATAAACTGCTAAAGGAAAACATAGACAGTGCTCTACAAGATACAGATGCAAGAAAGGACTTTCTGAATTGGATTCCATCTGCTCAGGAATTAATGCAAACGATTGACAATTGGGACTTCATAAAAATAAAGACTTATATGTTCAGCAGTGGGTGGGAAAAGAAGGAGTAGAAAAGCAGGTCCTAGGGGCTCAGTAGCTTAGCAGCCAGCCTGGCCAAAACAATGAGCTCCAGGTTCAGTAGGAGTCTACATCACAAGAAATGAGGTAGAGAGTAATAGAGAAAGATATCAAGTGTTAATTTCTGGCTTCTACACACACACACACACACACACACACACACACACTATGCAAACATTAAAGAAAGGATGAGACAAACAATTTTTTAAAACCCAAGCTATAGAAGAATGAAGTATAAGCTGTGTGCTTAAAGAATAAAGCTGGCCTGGAACTCCATATCCAGGAAAATATTTTTCAGAATGAGGTAGGAAGAAAGACTCAGAGACTAGCAGGAACATGAGAAAATTTGTCATCAGTCAAACTGCCTTGGAAACAGGTTCTGCAGAGAAAAGGAAGACTGTTCTGGTCAGAAATACATCTACACACAGGAAGAAAATCATAAATGTTAAAATGTCCAGGGATCACCCCTTACTGAGAAGCTATCAGCCACATATAGAATTCTCATACTCCATTATATGACCCCATACCCATGTACACATGAGCAACACTAATGTAATTAACTATAAAAACAAAGACATAAGATTGGGAGGGAGACATATTGGAGACATATGGGAGAACCTCAAGGAAAGAAATGGAAGGCAAATATGATTATATTTCATTGTATATATGTATAAAAGTCTCAAGAATTAAATAACATGAATATTTTCAATTTTTTAATTCTTTTTGTTGATGGTCTCTTGATTTTTTGAGACAAGGTCCTACCAGATAACCCTGGTTCAACAGGAATTCACTATGTAGACCAGAATGCTCTCAACCTCCTAGCAATCTGCCTGCCTCTCTGCTTCTGCCTCTCTGCATCTGCCTCTGCCCCCCTCTGCCCCCTCTGCCCCCCTCGGCCCCCCTCGGCCCCTCTTGGCCCCTCCCTGCACCTCTGCCTCTCTGCCTCTCTGCCTCTCTTCTGCCTCTCTGCTTCTCCTCTGCCTCTCCTCTGCCTCTCTGCCTCTCCTCTGTCTCTCTGCCTCTCCTCTGTCTCTCTGCCTCTCTGCCTCTCTACTCGCCTCCTCCCTCCTGCCTCCTGCCTCCTGCCTCCTGCCTCCTGCCTCCTGCCTCCTCCCTCCTGCCTCCTGCCTCCTCCCTCCTCCCTCCTGCCTCCTGCCTCCTGCCTCCGCGTCTGCCTGTCTCTGCCTCTGCCTCTGCCTCTGCCTCTGCCTCTGCCTCTGCCTCTG
>NW_021604626.1:114502-146869 GCF_004785775.1 Grammomys surdaster
GCCTCTGCCTCTGCCTCTGCCTCTGCCTCTGCCTCTGCCTCTGCCTCCTCGAATACTAGGATTAAAGGTGCATATCACCAAACTCAGTCTCATTTTATTATTTTAACTGATCTAACTTTTAACTGATCAAAATATTAATAACAATAATATACTGGAAACAGTTGATTATAAGAAAAAATTTTCATGTGTATCAGTGTTTTGCTTGCATATATGTCTATATACCACATGTATGGAGTGCCCTCAGAAGGCAAAAGAGAATACAGATTACAGATTACAAATAGTGCTTCCATGTAGGTGCTGGGAAGTAAGCCTAGTCCCTCTGGAAGAGCAGACAATGCTCTTAATCACTCAGCCATTTTTCTAGCCCATGGGCAAACTTTCTTACAATGTACCTGCACCAGTTATAAAGTAGAATAGTGTTATATAAATGGAGACTTGCACTAACTATGGAAATATTCTGAACTCTAGAGTACCCTCTTAAAAGTATTTAAAAGGTATAACTGATAAATTAAGGAAATGACCCAAAATAATCTTAAAAATTAAAAAAATTAAAGTGAACAAGAGAGGTAAACAGTGGCTTACACTTATAATTTCAGTAATCATGAGGCAGAGGCAGGAGGAGTGCCGTGAGTTAGAGACTATCGGAGGCAAAATAGTGAATTCCAGGCCAGTTTAGACTTATGAAGTGGAAGTTTCTGGTTTCTTCAAAAACTCAGTTGTGTTATGTGATATTTTTCTGGAAGTTGTCTTGTGATGTGTGTGATGTTTTGCTGAAAACAGACATTTGAGAGAATGCTTGATATTTAGAAAGATTATAACGAGAACCTCATAGACTGTGAGAGGATGTTCTTGCATTGCTACATCAAGCAACACTTCACTGTTCTTTGCTGATCTTCGCTGGTCTTTGTTGGTCTGTCTTCACTGGTCATCACTTCATAGAGAGAAATGTGCCAAAGAACTTCTTGTGGTATTTCAGCTGATTCTGGCTGCTTCCACTGACTCCTGCTGATTTGGAAGAGCCTTGCTGTTTCTGCTGAACCATGCAACCATTACTGATTCTTGTTTGGTGTTTCCTATTGGACTGGACTGCTAGTATCCTGACAATGAAAAGTAAAATCATACCCAAAGAACTACTTCTAAACAGGTCTACAACCTCTCTTTCCCATTAACTTTCTTTCTCCCCTACTTCAGGTTGGTAGGCTAGAAGGGAGGTTGAAGCACTTAAGAACCCTAAATAGTTTCTGAAAAATCAAAGCCTATAACCCTGTCTCCATCAAACACAAAAACAACCAACCAAAAAACAATGGAAGGCAGATGAAAAAAGGAAGAGGAAAGGAAGAGTCAAAGGGGAAAGAGGAATGAACAAGGTTATCAAATAGGACATAAAACACTGAAGATGTAAAAAGATGTAACAATAGCAAAGATCTTACTGTCAGAAGTTGCCAGAGATTCTGAGGGAAAGGGAAATGAGGAATATAAGGACAAGAAACTCTAAGGGTGTTGCCATTTTTATTTTTGTTATTATATAGACATGGATGAATGGCATTATGTACTACAAAACCCACTGGACTGCACAGCCATTGGTGTTAATTACTAATATTGTACCAGTATTGGTTTATGAGTTTTACTAAATATCACCTGAAACATCATGTTAATAAAAGAGAACTGCATAAGGGGGATAACTGAGAAGTCTCTGTTCTTCCCTTGCAATTTTCTTGTATCCCCAATCCTCTTTTTAAAATATCTTATTTAGTATTAGAAAGACATTTAACGGAATATAGTTAGAATTAACTCTAAAAGTAGCCTATTATACTAGTCTCTATATATGGATAACAGTTATACAGAAAACTACAAAATATTATTAAAAGTAGTCTTAAAAGGCTTAAAGAACCTGTGAAGGCTGGATGCCCAGTGTGGGGGAATTCGAGGGTGGGGAGGTGGGAGTGAGTGGGTGGGTGGGGCATATCCTCATAGAAGCAGGAGGAGGAGGGATGGGATAGGGGGTTCCTGGGTGGGTGGGGGAAATGGGGAAACATCTGAAATGTAAATAAAATATCCAATAAATAAAAGGCTTAAAGAAGTGGAGGCAAATTACAAGTTTATAAAATGGAAGACTGAGTATTTTAACTCATTTCCTTAAAATATATCTATGGATTTAATTAAATTACAATGAATATTATAGCCATTTTTTCTGGAAGTGAATATATTAACTCTAAAATTTATGTAGAAGGTCATAAAGTCAAAACAGATCACCCTGAGTTTTAAAAATTCAAAGGATATAAAATATTATATGAGGTAGGATAATTAAAATAGTGCAGGGTCGGGGAGAAGTAGTAGGGAAAAAAAACCAGAAAGGAGATCTAATCAATGCATGGGGGAAGGGAACAAACAAATTTCAAGTTTGCCTTAAGTTTTAGTAGAGGAAGAATTGGGGCAGGAAGACATAAAACAGTACTGTTCAAGATGTGGCCTCAATTCTGATAACTGCAGGTGGTCAGAACATGTTATGCTACTGTTCTCATGTGAGGAGTTCAAACTGACTCCTCCACGGTGGTCATTTCTGTCCAGGGAAGTCTCACCTCCATGAATAACTGCCCTCTCCATGGTTCACCCTTCCTGGTTCTACTTGAAAGGGATGAGATGAGTGAGGTAGAGAGTGCCCCTGAGTGATTCACACTCTCTTACAGACCAAGACAGAACTTTGAGCAAAAGAAAATAAACATGAAACAAATCTCCTGGAGCAAAACATGGAAAAGTCTTCAAGATATGGCCATAGGCTTCCTGAAAAGGACATCAGCAACTCAGGAAATAAGAGCTGATTGGTGGGATCTCATGAAAGAAAAAGCTTCTGCACAGCAAAGGAAACACAGCAGAATGTAGAGGTGTCTGTAGAATAGGAGAGCCCAACCAAACCCAGAACTGAACATTTGACTGGATGAATATCTAGTATATATAAACAACTCAAAAAACTCTCCAAAATATAAGCCAACCATTAAAAGGAGAAATGTAATGTACAGTTCACAAACAGAAAAATGAACATAAACTGGAGGATATGGAGGATCCTCAAAAAATTAAACTAGAACCATAATATAACCAGGCTATATCACTCTTGTTATAAACTTGAAGGAATCTACCTAAGTCAGAGTGCCACAGAGATCAGTGTACATTACTGTTTATTAAAGTAATACAGAACTCAAGATACTCTATCAGCAGTTAAAAAAGTGATACATTCACACAAGGAATTTTTATTCACTTTTAAAGGACACCAAAATTCTACAAATTTCACAGCAATAGATGGTTGTATTTAAAAAATAGTCTAAATGCAGAAAGATAAAAGCTACATGTTTTCTATCATATTTGGAATTTCAAGTGTGCATATGTTTATGTATGCCTATATGGGTGACATTAAAGTATATGGGACATTAGAAAGCAGAAGCAGACTAGCAGGGATGGTAATGGAGGTAAAAATGTTCAAATCACATCATATACTTAAATGAAAACATCCTAATAAAAATATACTGTTTGCAAGAAAAGATATGTGGACAAAAGGATATACTGTGGGATAGATACAATGTGACACAATACAGCTTCCACTATGAGACATTTTTATGTTTTGTTTTATATATTTTTATTTTTTATTTTCCTTTGCATAGGGAGATTCTAAGGGCAGAGAGTGGATACTAAGAAATGTGGAGATAAGTGGGATTGGAATATATAGTGTGAAACTCACAGAAAATCAATAAAAAGTTAAAAATTAATAATAGTAAATACATAAATGCTAATAAATTTTTAAATAAAAATCTTCAAATAAATAGCAAGAGAAATCATTACTTACATACTGGATTTTTTTAAAAATTAGCAAAGAAACTTCTGGAAATATTTAAAAAAAAGACAGTCATATCAGCAGCTCAGTTATCTGAACTCTCATATATAAAAAGAGAATGAGTGAGTGATTTTCTAACTACAAAAGTGTACACAAGTGCATGTGTCAACTCCTTTCTTGCCTTAATTGCTTGAAACAGAAACTACACACAACACAAATACTCAATACATCGCTAGGTTTATAACTAAGGCATATAACTCATTGCAGTACAGTCATATCCCACAGACAAGTGTGAACAGGTGGGATACCCAGGAGTAAGAAAATGATGACAGAAAAGATAACTCACATAGGAACAAGTGCCTAGATCCAGAAATGTCAAAAACAAAAGTTATCATAGAACACAAATATTGTGTATACTTTAAGTCATTTTCTTTAAAAGGCAGAAACTTACTTAAAGCTACTTATATGTGCAATGTGTAAAACAATAACGTAAATCAGAACAGAGACATATATGAACATTTCTTCTTGTGTGTTTAGGAGCACAAATCTGAAGTGGCTCCTAAAGTTGCCTATAGGCTTTAACACTTACTTTTGGATTCAGTTGTCATCAATCTAGATCACCACTTTTCATCTACAAATCTCTTTTTGGTAATCCTGGTAGCATCTTTTACAAGAGATATGGAAAATATTAATTAAAGAACTATGAGGCAATGTAATTTATAAGAATTACATTATTACTTAGATGTGTGGTTTTAGAACAGAGATCCTGTGATTCAATGCATAGAGCTATATATGCTTGATCACAAATCTGCCTATTCTAATGTTCAGTGATGTGACAGTCTAGAAGTCATCAATAACAAAGAATAACTAAGTTAGTATCAAATATATACACATATCTTACATCTATCTTATAATTGCTTAAATCCATTGTTTCTACAGAGACTGACCCAGAAAAGTTGAAAGAGACCATACATGTACCAAGAAGTGAAGTTGGTAAGAAAACTTTTTAAGTTCAACACTTCTCATCATTTTTTCATTAATGTACACAATTTAATAACAATACTTATATTATTGGGGCATGGACAAAGGTCTGCATGCACACTGTCCAGGTATTTATTGAAAATTGAAAGTTAGCTAAATAGCATTTTATTTAGAATTCATCCACCTATGAAATTTTGTATCAAATCTATCACAGTTTTAGTGAGCATAGGATATTTCTAAAGCAAGTGTGTTTAGTGGTATTCATATTACTTTCTATGTCCAGCTTAGGTAGTAAGGTGCATTTAATCTGTGAGGTGCAACACTGGCTCACAGGTGTGAGCAGTTCTTTCACTAGCTAGCAGTCTCCTCTATACTTTGGGAAAAGGAAGAGGACGGGGCAAAGGAACAGAAGAGAATCATGGGAGGATAATATAATCTAAGTACATGTGTACTTGAACAAAGAAATCCCTCTCTGAATCCCTCCACTCTTTACACGAATGTACACTAATAAAAATGTATACAGTGCAGCTAAGTTCTTCCAAGCAAGAGCAACACTCTGTGTCAGGATCAGGAAACATTTTCAACTTCCCATATGTATCCTTCTGCAATTAGCTTTTACATAAAAAGTTTTAGGCATGATAGGTCACCCAGTTAATATTTTAACTGCCTCATTCGAAGTACAAATTCTTTTCATGTTTTACTTTAGGTTATTTTTTTTTACTGCACCTAGATACTCATTTCTAAATATAAGAAAAAGTACAAATCACTAAAAATTAAATGCAAAAGACACAGTGCATGAGGGAGTATAGAAAGGGCAATGAGAGAATATGATCAAAACGTTGAATGTATGCATGAAAATATCATAGTGAAGTCTATTGTTTTATGTAATTAATATATACTGCAAATTTGTTTGTATATGTTTTATTTTAGTACTACTGATCTGATATTTTTATTTAAAAATAATGCCACAGTTTACAAATTGTTCAAATACCTGTGGAAACCAGAAGATCCTCTGGAGCTAGAATTAAAGACCATTCTGATCTGCCCAACATAGATGATTGAGAATCAAACACCAGTCCTCTACAAAAGGCAGCAAAGGATTTTTAACTATGGAGCTGTCTCTCCAGCTTCTAATTATTAATCTTTAATAAAAATATTAAATAAGTTTCACTATACATATATGCAAACAACCAGAGAACAAGAGGTTATAGCTTGTCTTTTCGAATATTTTACAAATCTGTTTTAATTTTACAGAGATTGGAACAGACATAAAAAAGATGCCTGCAACATCCAGATCAAGGGAACCAGTGAAAACAGAATCACAGAGTAACCAAGGTAAGAACAGGCTTTTTTTTCAAGTTTAATATGAATGTTTAATAGCTCCTCTAAACTTAAATGTTGTACCTATAAGTTACCAACTATCATAGTTTCTTTTCCTATTGTTGTGACAAAAGTAACTTAAGGGAGAAAGGGCTCATTTTGTTTCACATGTTCAAGTACAACTTATTAGGGCAGGAAGGTCAAGGCAGCAAGAACTTGAAGCAACTGGTCACATTACATTCATAGTCAGAAGAAGAGAGCAACAATAAATGCATGCATGCTAGTATTTAGCTGACATTTTTAACTCTTAGATAGTCAAGATTTCCTGAACTCAGGAACACTTTGACCCACAGTATTCAGATCTTCCTACTTCAATTAACTCAGACAAGATAACCAGCAAAAACATTCCCAGAAGACCATCTCCGAGGTGATTTTAGGTTATGTCAAGTTGATGGCACTAGCCATCATCTCACCTTACAGGGCATCACCTATCCACAAATTCCCTCCTATAACTGGAACTTGGGTTCTACCATTAATGGGGCATTAGTTAGTGTTACTAAGGTTAGAACTGATCCACTCAAACCGTAACTCTATAAAATGGGGTACTAGTGGGAGAGGAGTACCAGTAGGTAGGTAGAGAGTTTCTCATAAAACAAGCCTCTCTGCAACTCCCTTTTCTTTTAATATAACCAACAATACCAGAAATGACTCTGTGTGAGTTGTAGTGATCTTCTCAGAGACTTTAGCTCCAAACAAAATCTTATTGGCAGTTAGGGCTTCAGATGTGATGAAAAACTAATCATAGTGCCTCAGTGGTGGCTCTTAAAATGTAAGCAAGAGGTTTTTTTTAAGTTGCAATAGGAAAATACGAAAATGGACAGGAACAGAAAAAAAGCAAGGAGATAGTTAAAGAAATAATAATTGATTTTTAAAATATTTGATGGCTATTAATCTCTACAATCAAACATAATAGACAATAAAGAAATAAGCACCATGAAATCCATAGCCAGAACCACCATCTTACAAATATTGAAAGACAAATATTGGCAACAGAATATGTAACTCTTTATTAAAAGGACAGGTCCTGAGATTATCCAAAATTATGAATCCCAAAAAACATTGACCATATGTATCAAAACACTAGAAGAAGAAATTCACCCAGAAATCTCACAGTGAGTAAAAGTATGGAAGATGAAATATTAACAAAGTAAAGTTTTAGATAGTGTGTTGTTAGACATACTGCTTCAAAGAAATTTTGAGAAGGTTCTTCTGGGTGAGACTCAGGGCCCTCATACAGTAATTAGTATCCACATAAAAAGAACATAACTGTCTTAGTTAGGGTTTAACTGCTGTGAACAGACGCCATGACCAAGGCAACTCTTATAAAAACAATATTTAATTGAGGCTGGCTTACAGGTTCAGAGGTTCAGTCCATTATCATCAAGGTGGGAACATGGTGGCATCCAGGCTGGCATGGTGCAGGCAGAGCTGAGAGTTCTATATCTTCACCTGAAGGCTGCTAGCAGAATACTGATTTCCAGGGAGCTAGGACTAGGGTATTAAAGCCCACACCCACAATGACACACCTGCTCCAACAAGGCCACACCTCCTAATAGTGCCACTCTCCAACCCTAAGCTTATACAAACCATCACAATAACTAAAAATAATCCTGTAAGCCAGTGTGTGTGTTCACATTGCATTTCTTTTATGTTAATGATTTGATGTAGTATAAAACAATAACAATCATAGTGAAATGCATCATTATTTTGCAAAAATAAAATATGCTAATACAAAGCTTAAAAAATAAATAGAGCACATTTCCTAATGCAGCATGAAGGAGATGAGTGAGAGTGATGGTGTATTCATATAAGAAAATGATACCAGTTGCTAACTCAAATTCACAGAAACAAAAGCCAAGAACCCAGGCAATTTAACCAAAAGGATTAATGTAACAAATATTGTAGATATATACCATCTCCTCTCTCCTCTCTTCTTTCAACTGTTTTCATAGACATAGCATGACGTAAACAAATAATTATGATGTTAGAACAGCATCTGTAATATGAAGTTGTATTTTGTTAAACAATAGTGCAGAATTGTTGAGAGGTGTAACACAAAGGAGTCTTGTTTTCATGTATGGGATGGTGCTGTCCACCTTTTCTTCTCTCAGTTAATCCTCTCTGAAGACATGCTCACGGACATATTCAGAAGCATGTCTCCTAGGTGATTCTAAATCCAGTTTGGTTAGACATTAAAAATTAATCATCACTATAATGTCCATGAAACATGATATCAACAGAGTTGGGAATGTCAAAGGAAAAACAAAGTTTGTACATTAATTTTTCCTTTGCACAATATTCTAAAATGTTCTTTGTGTCTTTAGATAAGACTATTACTATTAAAGGCGTGAAACTGCTTGGAAAACTGAAAGATCAACATGGTAAGAATAATTTTTCAAGTCATATATTTATGACTTACATTACTCTATAGTAACAACAATTGTCATTGCATAAGCAACACTTTTGCTGATTCTCTCTTATAAAGAAATCCTAGGATGTATTAGAAGTAGGAATAAGATAAATAATATGAATAGTAAAAATTTGCCAATTAGAAAATAACCCATTCAAACCCACATCAATCTTAGAGTGTCTTTGGGAAATCCTTCTGATGCTATTCAATTCACTTTCCATTTCTAGCTTAGATTAAAGCATTGTGTTGAGCTTGAGGAATCAGGGCCTCTTGCTGATGAATGTGCTGAAAAGAGGACTACAACATGCAGACCCTTCATTGCTAGATCCTTTTACAAGATTAAGTTAATGAAAGATTTCTTCCACTGGGCTCTATCAGTTTCAGATCATTGTCCTGAATGGTGTTGGACACACTGGTCTTTGAGCTTATGAAGGCTGCAGCTATGAACAGTTTTTCAGAGTTGATTCTGATTAGTGTTGTCAGAGACTTGCCATGCCTGCCTCCTTGTAAGGACGTGAGGAGAAAGTGGGTCTTCCTCTGCAGAGTAGGACCACTGTGGGACTTCCTGTGGAGTCTGAAGTTGACCTTATAATTTTCCCATGCCAGAATATAAGCATGTGCTAGAATTGAAATTTAATGGCAAGGCATGGTTTCTTTAGCTTTGAATGTGAAGGCTGTCTTCTCATGTATTATTAAGCATAAATCAAGTAGAGATTCTTTACCCAATCAGCTTACAACCGAGAGAAGGCTAGAATTGAAAATTAAAATTATTTAAAGTAAGTATTCAAACTTTTTTTTGTTGTATTTGTTGTTGTTTTGCCCTGAAAATACTGGGTTTAAGGAGCCATTTTTTTCTAGTGTTTTTGTTTAGATATAGTTCCTTTTAACGTTGCTTACTAATTACATCCTAAACAATTTTGGGTGGCAACCTTAGACACAGCAAGAAAATGTTCTCATTTAAGTCAAGTTAATTTAAATTACTTGTCTATTCTATTAGTTCTTTATCTGGTTGCTTCTGAAAATACCCAACAAATCAATTTGCAAAAATGAGGTTTATTTTGGCTTACAGTTCAGGGAGAGACATTACATCATGGCAATAAAGGCATAGCAGTAAAAGTAGGGGGGCTATTGAACACATTGTATCTGCATTCAAAAAGCAGAGAGTGAACAGAGAAGTAGATTTGGCCTACCTCAAGGTCCAATCCTTAGGGACTCATTTAACTCCATGAGCCTTCACATCCTAAAGATTTCAAAGCCTTTACAACACCAACTAGGAACCAAGTGTTCAAACACATGAACCTGTGGGAATATTTCATATTTCACCTTTGTTACAACCATATTTCTGATCATTTTATATGTATTTATTTGTCAGTGGTTAGAGTATAATAAAATCATTCCAAATTAAAAGTTGAAAATTAGGAAGAGGAAACACTTGGAAATAGGCTAATGATGCCATTAGTGGAATAGTAGATGCCATTGAAGGATACACAGAGAAAAAGCAAAGATGATAACACAGCAAGATACTTCATAGAAATTGGAGTAGTAGACAAGTGAACACTATATAATATATAGAAAAAGCATTACAAATAGAAATTAGCACACAACACTTGAGGGGTAATATATATATATATATATAATATCATAGTGTCATTGGGTGACTTTTTAACATTTGTTTTAGGTTTGAGATCATCTGCAAACAAAGATACTGTTAGTCTAGGTAAGAGCCTGATAAAGTCATTCATGGATAATCAAGGTAAAGAAAATATATTACCATGTAAGATAAATGGTTGCTTAGAAGAAATTGTATACTGTGAAACTTTTATTTACTCCAATCAAATATTTTAAAATTCAGAAGATGTACAAAGATTTATTATCTTAAGCTGAATAGTCTATATACCACAGAAACATATTTCTCATGGGAGTTCTACTTCTTGGTTCAGAAATATATCTCTTGCTGTGTCCTCAAGTGCTCAGGAACTAGCAGAGCTCAGGGATCTCTTAGGACAACACTAACAGCCCTCCTGACCTAATAAAGACCAGTACCATCACAAGGTGATTTCTGTCAATGTGCAGATGGGGAC
This sequence comes from Grammomys surdaster, assembly GCF_004785775.1. Classification (NCBI taxonomy): domain Eukaryota; kingdom Metazoa; phylum Chordata; class Mammalia; order Rodentia; family Muridae; genus Grammomys; species Grammomys surdaster. Next base: position 125,178 of record NW_021604626.1, read on the forward strand.
CACAAATACTCAGAGCACAGCAAAGATGCATGTTAATAACACAACATACAGAGTCCTTTCTACACTCTCTAGTCCTCATTTTTTAGTTTCTCAGATATTATCATATGCAGTAATAGAATCTATAAAAGGATGCGTTATGCAAGTATTTTTCTAAAATTATACCACAACTTTTTATTTTGTTTTGTTTTCTATTAATTATTGAATTTCCTATATCCTGTTTTCCCTTTTTGCTATTTCATGAAATCACAGTTTTTAATAAAAAGAAATCCCCACATACCTCTTTCTTACAAAAGTCTCCAATTAAATGTTTTTCTTTTGGTTTGGGTCTTTAAATTTTATTATTTAATAATTTTATATCATATCAATATTTGAAAGAATATATTTAAATGTCATCTATGAAGATTAAATCACTCGGGGTATATTTCTAAGCCAACTACATACAAAATTACATTTAACTTACAATATCAAACTATATTGAAGAATCTTCATACAAATAATTGTACATGGATAGTTCCATGAAGATTATATACATAATAAGCATAAATGTACAGGGTTTCTATTTTTATTGGCTTACACATTTTCCTCAACTTCTCCCCATACCTAACAAATGATTGACAGCCTAAGCTATGACTTCTAAAATTGTCAACAGTAATTTATTCTCTCAGTGGTCTATCACTGTAACCTTACTGAATCTCTTAACTTCCAGCTTTAGTTTGATATCTAGCCAATAATTAAAGTATATGATTATTATAACCACTCCATCTTCCTCTTCCTTTCTCCCCCTCTCCATTGTGTGTGTTTCATACAGGGTCTTGCTAAGTTGTCCAGGCATTCATTAACTTTCTCTGAAGCCTATGCTGGCCTTGAATTTGTGGCCCTCCCGCTTCAGCCTCCTAGTTTTCTGATGTTACTAGCCTGAACCACAGGCCTGACTCTGTTTTAAGTTTCCTGTCCTATAATTGCATATCTTACTTTATGACAGTGTGACTATGACAACTAAGTCTAACAATTATTGGTTGTGTTTGAGCTGTGAGATTCAGAAGCTTATGCACAAAGCTTTTTTTCTCTCTAAAATTAATCTTCAAACTGTCTACCTACATATCTAATGCAGAAATGAGCATAATGGGGGTGGGTAAAAGCTCAAATTAAGCAAAATATTATCACAGGACACAACATAAAGACAAGAGAAAAAGTCATTGTAGAAATTGAAGTAATAGATAGTGAACATTTGATAAAATATAATAAAGAAATTTATGAATGAAAAATTACAGGCAAGTATGCAGAGTTTCGGGTATAGTTCGTGAATACCCAGAACTGTCATGAAAATGTCCTTTACAAACTTTGTTTCAGATGAAACCAAACCTCAAGTAAAAATGACTGACAAATCATTGAAATTTTCAACAAAAGTAATCAATCTGTCACCCTTCACCAATCAAGGTAAGAGAGGATATACAAAGACAAACAACAAGGTCTAGTAGCCTAAAACAGTTCAGAAGTATGCTTTTTCATTCATCCTTTTTTGTACTTTTTTTTTTTTATTTAACTGTGTCATGGGGGAACTCCCCTGGTGCCTGAAAATGAAATTGCTTTCATTTGTTCTTTCTGTTGACAGTGTAACAGCCATTTCATGGCTTAGAATGCTTTATTCAACCACTAAAGAGCATTGAATTTTAAAGGCTGTTGCCACCAGTAAATGTATCCATATATAGTCTTAGTATTCTCTAACTGTGTATGTATGGAGTTATTTCTTGGCATATATTTTTCTGTTAGTTTATCTATTTTAATGACAAAACCATAATTGTTTTTATTTCAATAGCTTCTAATTACCTTTTTAAGTCAGTTTGGTATAGTTACCTCCTTTTGGGTTTTTTTTTTGTTGTTGTTGTTGTTGCTATTGTCATGTGGAATTTGGGGGGAATTGTTTTGGTTTTTGAGACAAGATCTCACATAGTCTATGTAGGTCACAGTTACTGTAACCAAGATTAGCCTTGAATTCCTCATCTTCTTCCTTCCATCTCTTATGTGCTAAGACTTCAGTGTTCCCCCTCTGGCTTGCAGCATTGTTCTTTTTGGTCAAGATTCCTTTGGTCACTTGGAGTCTTTTGTGCCTCCACATGAAATTTTAATATTGGCTTTTCTAGTTTTGTGTTTCCACTCTGATACATTAATGCTGCTCTTGTCTCTTCCGTTGTTTCATAAACACCATGACCAAAATGATGCTAAAAGAGGAAAGGCTTTATTTGGCTTCCACTTCCAGATCACTATTTGTTATTGTGAGAAGTCAGGACAGAAACTCAAGGCAGAAACTGGTTGCTGCATATTGGCTTGCTCAATTCCTGAAGCGGGGGGCCTCAGGACAGGATCAGGGTAGTCCTACAATGGCTGACTCATGGGAGCATTTTATCTGACATACTGAGTTTAATGTCCAGCATCATATCACTTTGGTTTTTTTCTCTTTTTCTTTTTAAACAAAGATGAAATTTATTAAAAGACATGTTTTTAGTACAATGGCCATATCATGTCCAAAAGACAGCATTTCATACCACTCTTCCCCCATCCTTTGGCTCTTACATTCATTCTTACCATCCATTCTTCTAGAATAGTCCCTTAGTTTTAAGGGTTAAAAATATTGTTAGTTTGTAGACAGGGTTTCTCTGTGTAGCCCTGGCTGTCCTGGAACTGTTTGGCCACAGGCTGGCCTCAAACTTAGGGATTTGCCTTCCAGTGCCTTCCTCTGCCTCCCAGATGCTGGGATCAAAGGAATGCACCACCACTACCTAGAAAATTTTCTTTTTCTTTCTTCTTTTTTCTTTTTCTTTTCTTTTCTCTTTTCTTTTCTTGTTTTAGTTTTGGTTTTCTAAGAGAGGGTTTTTCTGTGTAGCCCTGGCTGTCCTTCTTACTATGTAGAATATGCTGAAGATATGCCTTCCTCTGCCTCCTAAGTGCTGGGATTAAAGGAATGCCCCACCACTGGTTGACTTAAAAGACATTTTTTAAATATATCTTATCTAAGATTCTTTTTTTTAAAAAAAATTCTTTAATCTATTTTATAGTCCAGACTTTATCCCTCTCCTGGTCCACCCTCCAACTGTTCTACAACCCACACCTCCTCCCAACCCAGGCTCCAAGAGGATGTCCCCACCCCACATCACCAGACCTCCCCACTCCCTGGAACTCAAGTCTTTCAAGGGTTAGGTGCATCGTCTCTGACTGAGTCCAGATCTGGCAGTCCTCTGCTGTATATGTGTTGGGGTCCTTATATCAGCTAGTGATGCTGGCTGGTTAGATGTTCAGTGTCTGAGAGATCCCCAGGGGGTCCAGGTTAGTTGAGGCTGCTGATCTTCCTATGAGGTTGCCCTCCTCCTCAGCTTCCAGCTTTTCCCTAATTCAACCACAGGCGTCACCAGCTTCTGTCCATTGGTTGGGTGTAAATAACTGCCTCTGACTCTTTCAGCTGTTTGTTGGGCCTTTCTGAGGGCAGACATGAAAGACATTTTTTAAGTAGTTTAAATATATTTTCTAAATACTGTGAAGAGTTTTTATTAATTAAATTTCTTCTTTGACAATTTTAAACACACACACACACACACACAGGTATGGTTATTTTCATCCCTGTGCTCCTTTACCCCACTCACATCCTTATCTAGTCCCAATCTTCTTTAGTTCAGATCATGAATGTTTTGTTTTGTGATCAACTGAGTATAATCAGAGCCTGCATAGCTCCCCAGTAACAATGGAGTAGTCCCCTGTTCCCCAGATATCTGACTGCAGCAACTACAATTCTTAAAAAAAAAAAATTAGCCCACCATAATTCTTAACTATTATTCTCTACCTTCTTTAGAACCACAGCCCTAGAAAAATGTTTTTTGTTTCTGAAAAGCTTACTTGTATTAGATATCATAGAAATAGTATCATACAGTTCCCTAAAGCTTTCCTCTGCAATGTATATCTTTATATTCTTAATTGAGTTAATTATGCTAAAATATTTTATTTTTAATTATCTATAGTCCTTTAATTTTATTTTTATCTACAACTAATTTGTGTGGCTATTAAAAGGTACTAAAAATATGATGCATAACAATCTAAATTTTTTCTAGAAAGCACAGATGTAGCTCCAAAACCAGTTTATAGGACATCTAGGAGAAGTTCAGGACTCTCTGAAGCCTTACAGCATTTACTAAAGATAACAACTTCAGGTAATGTTTGACAATGTCTGTGTGCAGTATATTTTACTGAATATTTTAGTTATATAGGAATGATCAAGTGTAATAGTTCTAATAAATTTTCAAGTCATATATTTATGATTTACTTATTATCTATAGTAATGTTGACTATGTCATTGAATAAGCAACATTTTGTGGATTCTCTCTGATAAAGAAATTCTAGTATGTATTAAGGTAGGCATAAGATAAATAATATGAATTTTAAAACAGCCAAATAAAAAATAACCCATTTAAGCACATTCAAATTCAGAAAAGAATTTAGCAAAATGTAAGTGGATGTGCACTGAATTCTGTTCAGCTACCACATGTTCATTTTGAAGGTGAGTGACATCCCTGCTATTTCTCTTCCTTCCTCATAATGACTAAGTTGAATCTCCATTTCCTTCTCAGATGTTTTCCTTGCTCACCACAGTAGTTCCTGGGATGATTAACATAAACACGGACTCTTCTTCCATATATATATTTTCTGTAGTCCCAAGCAAAGTATGCTATAGAAAAGTTGGTCATGAGGAGAAGTGAGAAGATAAATATTCACATGCTCATGTTTCCTTTTTGCTTCACTATCATATGATCCCATTAGTATTTAAGAATATGTTAGCTGCTGTAGAGGCATTTTGTAAATACCCTGCAAGTATTAAATTCCTTTATAACATGAGTGATTTTTCTTTGGTGTACTATGCACCCTAATGACTAAAAGGAAAACATACACCATGAGATTTCCTAAGAAACAAAAGCAACAATGAGAAGGTTGACGGGGCTCCTATTTTTATTACATCTCTTTTTGCTACAAGCTCATGAAGTACAGAGGATATTTAACAACAGAAAGTTTAGCCTGCCTTCTGGGAAAGGAAAGGGAATAGGGGTAAATGGAGTGAAACCTGTTTCCTTCCTCAGTGACCTAGAAGAAAAATAAAGATCAGAAATTATATATGATAGCTGATAATAGTTAAAAAACAATGAGCAAAGTCCTATGATTCTGAAGACAGAAAAAAATTAGAAGATAGATGGAAGTTTTCTCAGAGACATACCCTCACTTTTGAGAGCTTCTCAAGCTGGGACCAAGTGTCTGCTAGTGCATTGTAGACATATGTATTTGCTACTGGTTTGAGCCATTGTTTCCCATTAACTTCATAACTTAAGCTCTCTCAGGTCTCCTGTTCTTAGGCAAAGCTTTTAGGATCCAGGCTTGAACATTCTGGGCTAGATGCTCATACTTTGAATTATTCCTCAGTTAGTAGTACTATTTTCTGAAGCTATAAAAGCTTCAGATTGTATTGTGGTATATATCAAAAAATGGAAGTATTAAGTATCAGTGATAACATTGCCCAACAAAACAAAGCAAAAGGAGAAAAAATATATAGTCTGAATATTATTATTTTCTTGTGATTGGGACCAGACTACTTGGAAACAAACAACATAGGGTAGGAGAGGCTTATTTTGACTGGTGTCTCAGTCCACTGTAACAGGGAAGGTCTGGCCAAGAAGCAAAACTGCTTTAATTGCAGCAAACAGGAAGCAGAAAGCAAGACTAAAACAGGATCTTGGTTTTGATTTTCAAAGACCTGCCCTAGAGACCCACTTCTGTCAGCTAAATCACACACTGAAAGGCTCAGTAGTCTCCTAAATTAGCACCACAACCCAGGTAACAGATATTCAAAACTTGAACCAGTGGGTAGGATCTATACACTAACAAACAATAATAACATTATTCAGAACTTCAAAGTATCTTCTGAGATGTGTGCCAAGCCTCTAACAGTGATCACCTGAAAACCAAAGAGCAAGTTACATTCTTTCAACATAAATGGCATGGAATAAGCATTGCAGTTCCTGATGAAGAGATCAAAACTCAACAGACCAAACACAAAATCTTGCAGCAACATTCTGGCAAATAGTGCCATCATCAGAGCTCCAACAGGCTTGAAAAGCCCAGCCTAATGGCCTCATCACTTCCAATGCACTTGTCAGAATATGTACCACTCACTCAAAATATCATCCAGTCAGAATATACAAAATACATCTTTTATCTCCAGGATTAGAGAGAAGTCATGCTATCTTGTTGTATCTAGAATGGAAATGATGAGAAGATAAATAGTTTTCTACCAGAATGTTAGACATTCAATCTAAAATCAATGACAGGCAGGACATTTTTCATGCAGTTTCCATAATCAATGGAAGACTTGAATGTGGAAACTCAATGTTTTCATGTAATTGTTGCTCATTAAAACTGGCAAACTATTTTCTAACTGCAAAAATTCTGCTTCCTTGTTTCAAGATTTGCCCTCAAAGTCAAACATTTTCATTACATTTAGTTCATAATACTATTAAAAATATGTTCCTAACAATATTCATTGCACCTCTGTAGTTTTCTCTGTAGTTTTCATTGTACAAATGACACCCTCGAGCTTCCCCTTCTCAAAAGAGAAAGGGAATGTGGAATGGGGGGAGGACTTGCATGAGGGGGTACTGGGAGGAAATGGGGGAACTGTAGTGGGGATATAAAGTGAATAATTTTTTTCATATATGTTTATTTAAAATACAATGAGTAAAACAAACAATATACACTGAACCAGAGTTCAGCAGAATTTTCTAGAATTGTGAGATGTTCAGCATCCTCAAATCATCAATTGTTTGAAAATTGAGTAAACCCATTGATATTTTTTATTGGATATTTTATTTATTTACAATACAGATGTCATCCCCTTTCCCCATTTCACCTCCCTAGAAGCCCCTACCCCATTCCCCATCCTCCTTTATGCTTTTATACCATTTTGATTATGTGAAAACTCCTGTGATCACTGTTTCTAAGGGCTTATCAGGATGAGCCTTATTATTATTATTATCTGAGCCTAATTCCCTGTCCTAGCCCAAGGTCATTTTCATGTCCGAAGCCTACTTCCTTGTTCGAGCCTAAAATTTAGATTCCTATCTGAAATTACTCCTTTGTTCTAGCCTAATATTTAGGTTCCCGCCTGAGATTACTTCTTTGTTCTAGCCTAAGGTTTAGATTCCTGTCTAAAATTACTTCTTTGTTCTAGCCTAATGTCAGATTCCTGCCTGAAGCTTACTTCCTTGTCCTTGGCCCATGTCAGATTCTTGCCATGGGGGAACTGTAGTGGGGATATAAAGTGAATAAATAAATAAATTTTTAAAAGTGCTACCTTTTTATAAAAAATAGCTTTGTCTTTAGTTAAATCCCATCCATAATACAGAATTAAGTGACTCATGGGATTGTATATTATCCTACAGTTTTAAAGATATTTTGATGTCTTTATAGAGCATTTCTTTTTCTTTTTTTTTGCAATGTATAGTATAGTAAGGCTTGCATCAAATTCAATATTTAGACCAGGTTGATGCCTACATTTCCAACCCCAAACATCTCAGGTGCCAAGATACTTCCCTCACCCTCCCAAAGACAGTTATAGTCTCGAGTTTCCCAACTTGTATTCTTACAGCATAGCTACTTTGTGTCTTACCTAAATTTATAAGAAAAAAAGTGCACTGGCGGGGTTTATTTTATGTTTTTAAAAGTTAAAACTGGTTGTATTTTTAATGTAATTATATTATGATGCCTTTTTTCAGGCAATGTAAAAAAGCAAAACGCTGAACTTGAAAAACACCTGAGCATTCCAGTCAGATCTTCAGATAAATATACAGATAAAGGTAAAAAAAAAAAAAGTAAGACAAGCACATTAAATAAAATTAAATAAAATGCTCTCTTCCCACTGTTTCTATTCATCAGAATTCTCAGTCCTGTGGACCCTTCCAATGAACAACCATACAAGCCCAGCATGTGCTCCCATCCTTTTCTGTAAATAGACATTTGCAGGTCTTGGTGGTTCTGCAGTCATAGAATCCTGTGCATAGATATCCCTTACTTTTAACCAAGTAAACTGGCATATTTCCATCTCCGTGCTTGGTGTTTTAAAAGGTCATTATGTCATAATTTATTCAATAGTTCATTTTTTTAATGGTGTTTATTAGGGCGTTAATGAGTATTGCAATCAACTTTGTACATTTTTTATTATGCTGCTTGTATTGATGTTTCTGTATATTTGAGTAGGTAGGGTTGGGAATGTGGCTCATACAGTAAAATGTTCACTGTATAAGGATGAGGGCCTGAGTTCAGATCTCCAGAACCCACATAAAAGACTAGATGGTGTACATCTGTAACCCCAGAGCTAGTATAGACCCTGGGGCCTTTTTTACTGGCTAATCTGCCAAATGGTGAGCTCCAGGTTCAGTAAAGATACTGTATCTTGGAGAAGCACACTAGCATGCACATGTACACACACACACACACTCACATATACCGCATCACAGAAACACACACAAAAAATAAAATAAATAAAATAAAGTATATAATATTGTTGAAATATATATATGATTTTAATTTTAGCACATATTTGGGACCAAGTTGAGATCCTTGAGCAACCTCCCCTTTACAGCCCTGACATGTGCAGCACAGTGGTCTCAGTCTCAGTGACCCTCATCTACATTCTGACTCTCTGATTAGAGAGAATGAATAGTGATCTCCTTTTGTGAATTGAAACACTGTGTGGTACTTTTCTACCAGAACATCCAGCTTTGGAGTGGAGGGAGAGCAGCAGGTGCACACTGATCACAGAAACACCTTAGTGAATGAAAGAACGGAACGTTTCATTTTTTGCAAGAAGTATATTGGAGATATAAAAACACTCCTGCTGGGCAGAGTCTGCTTTTTAATTTCAGCATTTGTTTTCAAGTGAACATACATTGAAACTATTTTAATTATTATATTTTGGGTTCTCTTTTGTTTGGAGGTTTTTGCTTGGGAGAAGAGGTTTTATATAGGTCAAGCAGGCTTCAAACTCCTTGTGTAGCCAACACTACATTAAATCCTGATCCATCAACAGCCACCTCCTGAGTGTTGGGATTACAGACACATACTGTCATGTCTGCTATACATGGTGCTGGGAATTAAATTCAGGGACTTATGGATAGTAGGCATGTGTTCTAACAACTGGACAATGTCTTCAAACCTCCAGTTTTATTATTTGAGACAAGATATTGTTCTTTCTGTATGCAAGGCTGTCATCAAATTCACTATTTGGGACAACCTTGTCCACAAGTCTCCATTTACCTGCATCAGCCTCCCATGCAGCAGAAACATAAGTAGGTATGTGCCAACACACCTAGCTCTTCTCCAGTATCCTTGACTTGCACTTTTATAACTACTAGACAAGAAAAGCTCAAATATGTGTGCAACTTCATAAAAATTACTGTGCTTTAGAAAAGGGACAGAGTTTGTCCTAACTTTCAAAGGATGAAGTTAATTTACTTTTAGTATAATTTAATGACATTTTTCTCATTTTTAAGGGCAGTCTAAACATCAAACGTTAAAGAATCAAGGTGCTTTGACATCTACCAAACAGCAGAAACATAAAGGTAAGGGAATCAATGTCGCACAAATAGTTAATGTACCACTGCACTTCACTCTCACTGCTTCTACTTAACACTGTCCCCAGCCTGTAGGTCTTCAAACAGTCAGTGTTTGGCCGATCTCCTTCCTTCCTCTTATGTATGATGTTCTTTCTTACTGAAAGACCTTTAGTTTTTAGTGTTTGTTGCAATTCCATCAGAAATGCAGTAAATATCTTTGCATACACTTTTATGTGCTGCTTATATTTCTATAAATAATATACATAGGATTTGTGTGTTAAATTTTACTTTAATAGATACTCCCAAATAATTTTTGGAAATATTACAGTTAATAATTTTGCCAAGAAATGCACAAAAAGCCTATTTCCAGATATGTTAGTCAGCACTGGACTATTTATATATTGGAAATATAAACTATTAAATTATGCTATTGAGATGCCAGTACCACAAAGTTATGATTTAGAGGCCCTGGGGAAATTTTCCTGGAATTACAAAGACCTCTTACAATAGAAAAGTCCATTTTAATATTCAACATGGAATCTTCAGAAATCATAATACTATAAATAACCTTGGAAAAGAACAAATTAGAAAGAGTTACACTTTGTCATTTTCCATATATGCTACCAAGATGCAGACATTGTAAATCTGGCATACATTTATTCAACCATCCATCAAATCTCTCCTCAGAACTCAGGGAATCCCATAGAAGAGGAGGTGGAAATGTGCAAGAACCAGAGGAGATAGAGGACTCCAGGAGAACAAGGCCCTCTGAACTACATGGGTTTGCACCAGGTCTTCTGAATATATATATTATAGCTTTTATCTTAATATTTTTATGGGACTCCTGAGAGTGAGAATAAGTGGGTCTCTGGCTCTTGTGCCTACTCTTGGAACTCCTTTCCACCTGTCTGTTGCCATGTCCAACTTTGATATATTTTACTTTCTCATGTTTGGGTGTTATCTCTTAGAAGCCTGTTTTTCTAATGAGAGACAGAAAGGAAGTAGATCCAGAAGGGAGAAAAGGTGAGAAGGAACTGGGAAGAGTAGAGGAATGAGATACTATAATCAGGATATATTGTACAAGAGAAAAAAAATTAATAAAAGGAAAAACATTCATCATGACAACAGAGACTATATAAATGTGCACATATGGCATTTAATAACTTATTATTAAGTATGCCCCAATATTGAGATGCTCAGGTGCATCTTTATGTCACCTTCCAAATATTCTTTCCTCAACCCCACCAAAAAAACCTGTCTGGCAGACAGACAGATGATATGTAGAACAATACCTAATAGCAAAGATCTCCCAAAAGTAACCTTCTCTCAGCTACATGGTCAAGAACACTAAAACCACTCAGAGGGAAAAAGCATTCCATCACAGATGGTGCAGAGGAAACTGTATATTTCCAAGCATGAGGATGAAACATAAACCTGAGCTTAATCTATATTCAAAAATAATTCAACATAAATCAAACACCTATAAGTAATACCTAAATGGTAGAAGTATTAAAAGAAAATATAAGGAAAGCCCTGCATGACACTAGATTTGGCAATGTATTTTTAGAATGATCTTAAAGACAGAACAAAAAGTTAAAACATGAAAAATATATTAATGAAAATCTAAAACAACAAAACTCGAGTGAAACTGAGCTAATTGTTCTAAAAGATATCTCTCCTAGGAAAATGTTATGACAATCAGGAATATATGGGAAAAAAATAAAAGGTAGCTATCACTAATCATTTGGAAATTCATGAATGGCTAATATCAGAAATGGAGGGAAACAGGGAAGAAGAAAGAAAGATGATAGACCTGGTGGCACAGGTCTATAATTCCAGCTACTCCAGAGGCTGTAGCAGGAGGATTATGAAGTCCACATGAGCTAGAAATGAGGTCAAGGCCAGACAACTTAGAACTTTTCCCAAAAGAAGTAGTGAAGTCAGAACTGCTCTCACTTAATGTACTTGTCTAGCATTCAGAAACACCTACATTCAATCCTTAGGACTGAAAACAAAATAACAAAACACAGAGAGAGACAGAGAGAAAGACAAAAGGAGGGGGGAGATGGAGGGGAAAGGGGGAGGGAGCCCGCGGGGGGGGGGGGAGAAGGGAGGAAAGGGAGGGGAGAGGGAGGGGGAGAGAGGGAGAGGGAGGAAAGGGAGAGGGAGGAGAGGGAGAGGGAGGAGAGGAAGAGAGAGAGAGAGATCTGTTGCAACATTGTCCATACATATACTTGTGGGGGAAAAAAGGCCGCAGTGGAGTCCCAGAGGCTTTCCACGTGGTGGGTCCCACATACAGGAGAAAGTTCTAAGGTTCCAGAGACTGGAGGCTTTGGCTATGGCAGGCCCCAATGACATGAGGAAGTCCTTGGTTCCAATAGGGTTTATTTTCATGGCGGATAATAGATGGTCTGGATGTACTCCCCTGAAACTCAGGGCAGACCTGAGTTAAATAGGGAGGGAAAAGGGGGGGGAGAGTCTGGGGAAAATGCTTAATTTGCTCTGCCCTCTGGCCTTCATTAGTATGTAAATCCCTAGGGCCTGAGGCCTGTAGTCACTCTACCTGTGCACTTTGGGAGGAGCTGTAATGGCCTACGTGACTGAACTGTGTAGGTCTATGGAGACAAGACTGCGTGTCAGGACTCTGGGTTCTGGGGATGTGGCTGAATGCCTGCCGTTTCTCCCTTGGAGTCTCAGGGTTCCAGGCCCATGCACAGCCATGAACCAGGATACCCTTACGCAGTCCCACATATACTCTTATTTATAGTGTACTTTTCTGAAAGGAAAGGGAAGTTCGGACAGAATATACCAGTGCTGTTTCAGACCTTTACCCAAACCACTGAAAACAGTATACAGAAGCTATGGCTTATAGGGAGATTAAGATTTATTTGAACTTTTTCAAAGCTAAAATAGTTAGTTTCTTAGTATAATTCAATTATATTGTTCTCCAGTTTCAGAGCAAAGAAAACTAAAAGTTTGAAAAGTTTTGCATTTCTAAATAATCTGCACAGTTCACCTTCTTCTGTAAAAATCCATAACTATAAAGGTAAAAGAAACAGTGTAATATAGACATATGGAATAAAATGTTATTCCATTTACTAGTATGGTTAAATGGTCCCTTAGAACAATCAGCTAATGTCACAACCCCCTCTCATGTGTTTCCCTGCAAATAAATACACACACTGAGGGTTTTGTGGTTCTGTATGGTATAACGTCCTGTGCATAGATAACCCTTACATATAATCCAGGTGAGTTGTTAGATTTGTTTACTGTCTCATGTCTTTAATTTTCTTCATGATGTTCTGGAATGAGAGTATATCACTCTTATCAATAGTTCCTTTACTGAATGTCCTTTGTATTTCTGTCATGACCACAATCAATGCAGTTATAAACATCTTTGCATACTGTTATTCTACTTAGGTTTCTATGAAGTAGTTTTTTAAAAAGGGGTTGTTGAATTAAGGACAGATATATGCTTTTAGTTTTAATAGGTGTTACCTGAAAAAATATAATTAACAGTTGTGCCTGAAAAAAGAAGAGTTGTGCCTATATATGCATAAGAAACCTATATCTCAGTATTGTATCCAACACTAGACTTTTTATGGACTGAAATATGACAGACATCAAAATTGTAACAGTCAAAACAGTTTGAAGGATGTTTTTGCAAAAGTAGTAAAGTCCATTTTCAACTTTACATGAAATCTTGAAAAGCAGTAATAATCAAAATAGTGTGTAAAAAGAACAAGCTAGAAAAACTCATACTTCATAATTTCCAATTATGCTACCAAGCCACAGGCATAATGGTTCTGGCATACAGACAGATGTCACATAGGCCAGTGAAACAGAAGAAGGAACCCACAAGTAGACTTTAAATGGTTAAGGGCACCAACTCCATTCACTGGAGTCTGCCACACATCGTGCTGGAAAAACTGGACATCCCTAAGCAAGAGGCATAAAACTGGGCCTTTAACTTGTACTATTTTCTAAAAAAAGCTCAGCATGTATTAAAGAAATACAAGGGAGAACTGAATTATAAAAAAATATTAAAATTTAGAAGAAAACATGCATGATAGTAAATTTGATATTGTGGTTTTAAATTGGCCACAGAGACACATTCAGAAGTGAAAATAATATGGAAAATTAGAATTCACATTTAAAGCTTTTAAATGTGTAAAGCTTTCAAATGTAAAAGTTTCACATTTAAAAGCATTTAAAGCTTTTCACATACTTTGTGCAACTAATATACACTTATAAAAGATAAGCTTAATTAGCCCTGACACGATGGTTTAATGGATAAGGGTACTAGTTTCACCAGGCCTGATAACCTGAGTCAATCCTTGGAACAAACACACTATAGAGGACTTACTTGGCTCTCACAAGTCATATTCTGATATTTCCACATGCCCGAATGCTTGGACACATCCATATGAATAGATAAATGTTCTTAAAGATTTATTTTATGTGTATAAGTATATATCTTTATATGCATCTATAAAATACACATATATGCCTGCATGTACACTCTCTGCTTTATTATTTCTCCTTATAAATAATCCTTTATGAGTATGGAGGAGGGTGGCATGTGTACAAGTTCCAGTTTATGTGCATGTGTGTATGTGTGCATGCATTCCTGTGGAAGCCTAAGGTTGATGTCCTCATATCTTCTTCTGTTGATCTCAAGCTTTTTCTTTCTTCTCTTTTAATTTTATAAATTTTATTATTTAAAGAACCTTGCAAAAAATAAAAAGCATCACCCAATCAAATTAACCAGACTCAAAGTCTATAGAATTCAATAAATTTTTACATAGTTAGACAGTTACACATTTGGAACAGAAGCTGTGGAGCCCCACATTAAATTTTATACTTTAAGAATGAAACCCATTTTCTGAGGCAGAGTATCTCACCAAATGCAGAATGAGATTTTCTGGACAGCAAGCTTCAGGCATCCTCATGTGTCACTGCCCCAGCACTCAGATTTCAGTAGCTTGCTACAGCCCAAAATGTTATAGATGGGTGCTTGAAAGCTAACCTCAGGCCTGCATGCTTGTATGGCAAGCACTTCATCTACTGTGCTGTCTCCCCAGCCCCTGCTTCTGCTATTATTATAGACTTACATAAAATATCAATGACCATACAAGGTAAACTCAAAGAGAATCTATGTTTGCAGATTAAACTTCTTTGTGTAAATTACTAAGAAGTTAGGAGGCTGGGTATTAGAGAAGATTGATTGATTTTCTAAAACCTGAACAATGACTTATCATTAAACTTGCTAACATAGAGGAGAAAAAAAATCTCACAGGGTCCCTAGACAAAGACCTACAGGAAAGTAATTCTGAAACTACTGAGAGAATTGGCCTCTCCTAGGCATGAGCACCCTGATTGCTTCTCCAATCTAATGTGGGCATCCCTGAAACCATATACATACAAACAACAAAAATCAGACATAACAGACTGTGTTTATATATTTGTGCATATGCATCTAATGATAATAATCAAAGGGAAAAAGGCTATTAATTTCAGAGTGGGAGCACCTGGTAGAGCTAGAGGGAACGAACACGGAGAGCCCTCAAGGTAGAAAAGGGAAAGGGGAAGTAATGTAATTACATTTTGATTTAAATGCATTTAGATACATGTGTGTAATGAGTTGATTTTTGCACCTTTAAATTTTGAAATTAGTTTATTTAGTGTATCACTCAATAACTTTATTCTCTTTTTCAGAACAGCCTAAACCTGAAACGATAGTTGAAAACAATGTTGAATTTGATGATACTCGGCTGATGACTGCCTCTCCTCCAAATATCAAAATCATTAAAGGTAAAGGAATGCTTTCATATGTGTTGAAACAAAATTCTGTATTCTGTTCCCACTGAATAGATATCCTCATGGATGGGCTTTTCCAACAATCAGCCTATATTACAAATCCATCATGCTTTCCCTGTAAATAGACACCTGTGTAGAAGGTTTTGTGATCCTGATCAGAAATAGGATTTTGTGTATAGATTACCCCGTATTTCTCACCAAGATAAATTAACTGATTTCCTTCATGCCTTATGCTTTGCATTTTCTTTGTAACGTTCTTAAATGAAAGTATATTACATTTCTATGACATTCAAACAATGGTGCAATCAAAATCAGCAACTTTTTATTGAGACAGGGTCTTACTAAATAGCCACATCAAAGTTGAAAGTTGCTATACAAACAGGCTAGCTAGAACTCATGGGGATGAACTACCTATGCTCCCCACTGTGCTGGGATTAAAGGCGTGTACCAACAACATTCACTGCTAATCACATTTTTATAAAGCTGGTTTTCCTCTAGAGGGGAGTATACAAATGAGATGGTTATATGGAGAAAATGTAATTTTACTATTCATACACACATCTATATACACTCAGTAACGACTGTTCTTAATTACTGTGAAAATAAAATCATGGAAAACTTCTGTATAGTTCTCAGCACTAGATTTTATGAATTGAAAATATAAACAATATTAAACTGTATTTGTTATCTGACACTAGCACAGAAATTAACCACAGCCTGCAGAAAAATCCCTAGAATTACAAAGATATCTTACCAGAGTAAAAAAGTCCATTTTAAAATTTATATGGAATCATCAGAGACTCTAAAAGTCTAAATAATAATGAAATACTATTTATATAATGAAACTAACAAATGAAAACTAACAAAATAAGAGAAACACTCCATAATGTAATAACTAATTGCCTGACTGCAGGCTGGCAAAACCTCTCACTACTCTAATTTCCTGATTTGCACTCTTATAAAGTACATTTACAAAATACCGCCTGCCAGCAAGGATAAATCAGACAGTCTGCTCGTGCTGGTTAACTGCCCTATGTAAATAGCTGAGGGAAGCTGTGCTTAGAAATAGGTTATTTGCTGAATAATGTCGTTCTCATTTTTCAGAACTATCTAAAACATTGAATTTAGATGGTGGGGATATTGAACTTTCAGACCTTCTGATCAAGACAACATCTGCTGTAAAGAAACTTGGGATTAAAGGTAAAGGGAGTGATTTAATACAGATGTTTGAATTAAAATATTTCTTCCCCATCATTTCTGTTTACCAGAATTCTTAAACCTGTGAGCTCAATCAGCTCAATTATTTTACAAGCCTGTGTGGAGGGCTTTGTCTTTCTGTATGGTAACTGGATATTGTGCATTTATCCCCTTATCTGTAACCCAGCTGAACTGGTAGGTTTCCTTCCCCTCTCACAGCTTGAGATTTCTGCTTTATGTTCTTAAATGAGACAATAGAATACTTAATCTATAGTTCCTCTTTATGTCATCCTTACATTTCTGTTGTTGCAATTACAACCAAAACTACCATCAATGTCACTGTACTCTCCCAGTCTCCTACTTTTATACAGTAGAGTGTGTTAATTGGGTGGCTGGATGAAGAACATGTGTGCTTTTAATTTTCATAGGTACCCACAAATATTTTGTAGAATTGCCATAATTAATAGTTGTGGCAATAAAATAATGAAAAACTATATTCAAGTATCAAAGTTATTAGATTTTTCTGTGAGTCATTCATAATTCAATAGTATGCTGTTTGGTCTCCATGAGTTTCTGTGGTTTCTCTTACTGTTGATATTTACTTTTATTCCATTGTGGTTAGATGGGATAAAGAATATTATCTCAACTTTCCTACATCTGTTGAAACTTACTTTATTCTGGGGAAAGCTTCATGGTCTGATTACAACAGTGTGTATTCTTTAATGTTTTGGTGAAATTTTTTATAAATGTCTTTTAGTTTGTTTAATTTATGATGTCATTTAACTCTAGTATGTCCATGTTGATTTGAATTTTTTTTGTTTTCAAGACATGGTTTTTCTTTGTATCCCTGGCTGACCTGGAACTCACCATGTAGACATGTAGACCAGGCTGGCCTTGAACTTACATAGATCCCACCTGCCTTTGCCTCCTGAATGCTGGGATTAAAAGCATATGCTGCTACACCCAGGTCAATGTTGAAAGTGTGTGTGTGTGTGTGCGTGTGTATGTGTGTGTGTGTGTGTGTCCATATGATATTTCTAATGGTAAAAGTGGATGTTTAAAGCACCCACTATTGCTGTGTCAGAATTCATTTGTGATTTTTGCATTTAGTAGTATTTGTTTTATGATATTGGGTGTGTATGTTTTCAGAATTGCTATATCCTTTTTATTAGCTGGGCCCTTCAAATAAGATTTAATTAATTTTTCTGACAGAACAGTAAAACTTTACAGAGTTCAGGAGTACTTAGCCCCATAAGTTCTCTAAGAAAATTTAAATATAAATAAGTTTTAAATATATCATTATTGGTGCTTCCTAGATAGCAAAGTTGCTCCTTGATGCATGTAAAACATAAAAATAGTTTGAATTTACAAAATTTAGTAAATAAAATGCCATGATGTTAAGATCAAACTCTCATGCTGGAGAATAGCATAGACAAAACAGCAAGCAGGAAATAAATTCTGTGTTATCCTGTAACAATATCCAACATTTACTAATTGTGAAATCATATGTCCTGTTTTAAGTGTTTTCCATCATTTCAAAATTTAAATATTTTACCAACCTCATGTAATGGTTCTAGTCTTATTTCTGTCTATAAATGAGGAAGTAAGGACATTAGACAACACATACTAATATTCTAAGAATATAGTGGAGGAGGAAATACATAGCAAAGGCCGTGAGTATGTCTACAATATTTGTTTTTGTTGTTTACTTTTGAGAATGTAATTTAATTACAATGTTTCTCCCTTCTTTTTCTTTCCTTCAAAATCTCCCATATGCCCCCTCCCAGCTCCCCTTCAAATTCATAGCCTCTTTAGTCATTAATTGTTATTGAATATATGTATGTATTTATATAAACCACCCCCTCTTCTACAATGTTTTCTGTGCCTTAGGTATGAGAGTGTTTTTTAATCCACTGGGACTGGGCTCCACACTCTTGCATTTTGGTTGGTTGCATTTCTGTAGTTGTCTCTGTTGCAAAGAAACATTTCCTTGAGAAATAATGAAGACAACATTTACCTCCTTATCTATGAGTAATAAGGACAAATGTTTATATGGTTGTTAGGGTTTAGTAACTTAGAAGTTATAGATTCTCCTCCAGTAAACATGATTCACTAGCTAATAATGTTGAGAACAGTGCAGAAGATGAAGGCCTGGCTTGTGAAGTTTCAGAAGGAAGTAAAGACTCTGCAGAGATTTTTCTGTTAATAATCTGTAGTTCTGGTTAGTTCGGGCTAAAGAATCAGCTGTGATTAAGGAGATACTAGAACTACTAAAGTGAAACCTTTGCCTTGCTGGGATGCTTGATGATGGTCCATTAGACGTGGGAATTTAGCAGGGATTAAGAAGAGACCAGCATCACTGAGATGAAATCTTCTAGGAAGTGTTTTCATTAAAGCACAAAAAAGCTGTGTTCCAGAGGTGGCCAAGGTTGTATGTTGTACTGATAGATGAAATTGGTAATGTAAGAGTTGCCCAGGTTGTGCTGGTTTTGAAGGCATGGAGGGTCATGAAGACAAAGCTGAGGATTGGCACTCAAAGAAGCCAGGATACCAACCAAATGTGAAAATACAATGCACACACATAGATGTCAACCCCACAATACAAAGGCACATTAACACTTCATGTCCATTATATGACTATTGTTAGCAGCCAAAGGACAAATGAAAGAAGAAAGCTAAAGACAAATGTCATTTACAAGTGTGTGAGAAAGAATAGTTCTGTAGGTACAGCCTATAGTCCCAACTCCCTAGGAAGCTGATGCAAGAGGACCAAAATTCATATTCAGTGAAGGCTGCATGGTGAGACCATGCCTAAAAGTTGTCAGAAACAAGATGGTATAATTTAGGAGTGGGAGCTTATCTTACATACAAAATACTCAAAATATTCAGTCACCAGTACTTGAAACAAACAGAAAAGTAGACCAAATATAGACAATGTTATCAAGAAATTATAACTGGTGTGGGGACTAGAGATGGCAAAGTGAGTAAAAGTGCTTGTCACCTAACTTAACATTGGAGATTAATCCCCAGTGAGTCCACAGTATAAACAGAGAACCTATTTGTGTACCAATTGTTCTTGGACCTCCACATTAAAATGTGAGGTAGAGACAGAAAGGAGAAAGTTAGAGGGGACAGAGACAGAGAAGAGATGGAATAATACATGTAATTTGAGAGAAAAAATAATTTGGGACCAGGAACACATACCACCTGAGCTCTAGCTGGCTTCAATAGCCTTCCTAAACAGCCCTAACATTTTCATCACAGTGACTTCCTTCCATCTACATTTTGACTCTTCAATTTAGATGGAAAGGATAAGCATCCTACTTTGAGTCTAAGCAAGAGCCCCAGGTGCACATAGCTCACATGTGCACTTGCCTTGGTGAGTAGAAGTTTGAACATTTCATTCTTGTGCAAGAAACACATTGTAGAAACTGAGAAAACTTCAGTAAATTTTTCCAGCCAGCTTTGAGAAATGGCTCTCTAACAGACCCACATTCTATATTTTACTTTAGAATTCATCCCAAAGTGAAGAGATATCAAACCTGTATTTTATTATATTTTCTTTTAAATACTATATCTTATTAGCTAACACTATACTATATCTTATTAGCTCTCTTCCTTTTTGGGTTTTATGTCAACTACTATTTGTTAATGTAAGAAAAGTTGATGGAGAAAATAAACTATCTAAAACACTGTATCTTAGTTACTTCTGGATTCAGATACTGTCACACTGGTATCTTTTAAAGTTCTTTCTCTGACCTCTGTATATAGCATTCCCACATATTATTTGAGACAAAGGTGCTGGATATAGCAGTACTGGAGTCACACTCAGTATGTTTGTAGACTGGCAAGCAGATAACCACCATCTCTATGCCTCAGCCTCCCTAATCCTACACTACACCTCTCCCAGCTCTGCTCTCTTGTCATTTGACAATTACTTATATAATGAACTTCAGCAAAATATCAGGTAAGAGGCAAGGCTGTAAAAAGTTTTTTCTGCTTGTTTATCAAATGCCTTAATTCTGAAAGGAAGCTGTGTTTTAGTAGTTGATGTATTTCTAGTACCACTGAATGATTTTGGTTTTGCTTTTCAGACCTATCTAAAACCAGAAACTTAGACAAGAAAGATTTTCAAGATACACATGTTCTGCACCTGTCAACCTCTGCTATAATGAAACTTTTGTCTAAAGGTAAAGAAGACACTGTCATTCAGATGTGGGAAACAGAACACTGTTATTTTCCCACTGTTTCAATGTACCAATACTTTCAACTTCTGGGCATTCCCAGCATACAAAGAATATTACAAACACAGAATGTGTTCCAGTATTTTTTTTTCTGTAAATAGACAACTGTGTGGAGGGCTTTGTGGTTCTGCACAGTAGCAGAATCCTATGTATAGATTCTCCCTTATCTCTAACCCATGTAAATTGATGTTTTCTTCACCTCTTACATCTGTAATATTCATCATGATATTATGAAGTGTGAATATTTGACAGTTCTTCAATAATTCTTTTAAAAATAACCTTTACATTTGTACAATCAACTGTGCAATCAGCATCACTACAAATTATTCTTCTGCTATTTTATACTTATACAGTAGAGTTTGTGAGTGGAGTGCTTGGATTCAGGACCTGTATGTGTTTAATTCAATAGATACTGCATGGAATATATACATATCCATGCTAGATAACTGTAGTTAATAATTATGGCAGTTTCCTGATTATTAGCACTAGACATTTTAGGAATTCAAAATATCAGCAAGATGAAATTACATTGATCGGTTGTCAGTAGGATAGAAAGTGAGTTATGGAGTCTGAGAGGCTCCCTTGGATCTCAAAGCTATGGTACAGAGCTAGAAAAAAAATCTATCTTGAGGGCTTCAGAAATGGTTCTGGCTCCAAGTTTGATAAAATGGACACCACTTCAACAAATAAGATAAAAGAGTAAAAAACGAAGAGCCTCCACAAACACCTACAGAAAAACTCATATATATATATATATATATATATATATATATATATATATATATATATA